>NC_142930.1:158561083-158588583 GCF_046866305.1 Octopus bimaculoides | reverse complement strand
TAATTCCCATAACAGTGTAGGTGATAGTAACACAGATTAATAATAAATTCTTTAATTCATAGACCACAATATTTTTGGATACTTTAAAATGTTGAGTATATTTGTCTTAATTAAACATCATCATAACCATCATTTAGTGTTTGTATTTTTGCTGGCATGAGTTGGATGGTTTGACAGGGTCCAACAGGTCAGATGATTGTGTCAGGTGCTAATGTCTGTTTTGATATGTTTTTTTTAGGGGTGGGTACCCTTCCTAATGCCAACCACTTTACAAAGTGTTCTGGGTGCTCTTTTTGTGTCACTGGCACTAGTGAAGTTACCAAGTAGTCTACAAGACAAGACCCATTGATTAAGGTGAATGCTGTATTGAGGAAGAGAAAAGACTATGTTAAAAGGGATACAAACAAGTGTTCTGTTGTAGAGGAGATAAATGGTTACTCCAGCTGAAAAAGGGAAGAAAAAGATGGTGATGACAAGGTGTCAAGAAATACACTCAGGGTACAAAAGGGTGAATGTTGAAGGAAAGGTAACAAAGGAACTAGTGACGAGGTCAGGGGTAAAGGATCAGGTAAGTCTGCAAGAGGGTGAGGTGACCAACAATTGGGTAGAGGTAGGGAATATAGGAATATAGCTGATATAGTGAATGGCAAACAGGGAAGGACATATGGCCAATGGAGAAAATCATATAATTTTAACCTCACTGCAAAAAGTAAATCAAGCAAATCAACTAGATACAATGTAGGTTTTATCTGCCCATGGGCAGAAAAAAATGCAATCAATCTAACCAGTTTCTGGTCTTCAATTAATTAATTCTTCATGTTGCCAGCCTGTATGCTATTATGCAAACTGGACAAACCAGTTTAGTCGAGTCCTAGATTGTAGAATCTACAAATAGGAATTTTGTTGTTGGTTGTTACTCTGTCGCTTACGACGTCGAGGGTTCCAGTTGATCTGATCAACGGAACAGCCTGCTCGTGAAATTAACGTGCAAGTGGCTGAGCACTCCACAGACATGTGTACCCTTAACGTAGTTCTCGGGGATATTCAGCGTGACACAGTGTGACAAGGCTGACCCTTTGAATTACAGACACAACAGAAACAGGAAGAAAGAGTGAGAGAAAGTTGTGGTGGAAGAGTACAGCAGGGTTCGCCACCATCCCCTGCCGGAGCCTCGTGGAGCTTTAGGTGTTTTCGCTCAATAAACACTCACAACGCCTGGTCTGGGAATCGAAACTGCGATCCTATGACTGCGAGTCCACTGCCCTAACCACTGGGCCATTGCCTCTCCACAAATAGTAATATGCTGAGCTTATTAGTTACTCTGTAAAACGAAGATGAGTATGCTTTTGGTGATGATGTTCGAACAAGAGTAAAACCTATCCAGATTGATGCCATTAGATTTTCAAAGAGAAATAAAACTAGGGTTAACTGCTTGATTTACTTTCCAAAGTGAGACTAAAATTGGAGTAGCTGTGTGGTAAGTAGCTGTGTGGTAAGTAGCTGTGTGGTAAGTAGCTTGCTTACCAACCACATGGTTCTGTGTTCAGTCCCACTGTGTGGCACCTTGGGCTAGGGCCGACCAAAGCCTTGTGAGTGGATTTGGTAGACGGAAACTGAAAGAAGCCAATTGTATTTATATATATATGTTTGTGTGTCTGTGTTTGTCCTCCCAGCATCGCTTGACAACCAATGTTGATGCATTTACATCCCTGTAACTTAGTGGTTCAGCAAACGAGACCAATAGAATAAGTACTAGGCTTACAAAGAATAAGTCCTGGGGTTGATTTGTTCAACTAGAGGTGGTGTTCAAGCATGACCGCAGTCTAATAACTAAAACAAATAAAAGAATATATTTCAAATTAATAAATTTTATTAAATATAGAGGTGTGGCTGTCTGGGGTACAGGCATAGCTGTGTGGTAAGAAGCTTGCTTCCCAACCACATGGTTTCAGGTTCAAGCCCACTGCATGGAACTTTGGGAAAGTGTCTTCTGCTATAGCCTCAGGTCAACCGAAGCCTTGTGAGTGGATTTGGTTGACAGAAACTGAAAGAAGCCCATCATATATGCATATACATATCTATGTGTGTGTATCTTTGTGTCTGAGTTTGCCCCCATTAGCACCACCACTTGACAACCGATGTTGGTGTGTTTGCATCCTGTAATTAGCAGTTCAGCAAAAGACACTGATAGAATAAGTATCAGGCTTAAAAAATAAGTATTAGGATCGATTCATTCAACTAAAAATTCAAGGCAGTGCCCCAGCATGGCCACAGTCTAAAGACTGAAACAAGTAAGAAGAAAATAATAATAACAAATACATTTCAAATTATCCAAAAATGTATGATACTTATTTAACACAAGTCCTTCACTTTTGTGGAGTGTAGGCCATTGGCAGCTTTTCCCCACCATCCTTAACTCTGGGCTGTTTTTTCTGTTTCTCTGTAGTTGAATCCATGATTTTCCCTTGCAGCCGGTTGCTTGATTTTGCTGCAGCACATCATACATTTTCCTGAGAGAGGCCTTCCTCTTCCAGATCTTGTTGGTTTTGAATTTTCATCAATGTTTCTGTAACTTTGCATTTTTTTAAGGTAGTAGTGACATTACCCCTATTCAAACCCATTTTAACTTTGGGAAGAACATTTTTTTAAGGTAGTGGTATTGGCCCTATTCAAACCCATTTTAACTCTGGGAAAAGGTGGTCCATATTAGTCTGATCTCAATCCTTTGACCTGTCCAACATGAGAAGCCTTACCAGGAGCTTGCACTCTACTGGCCTAGCGCTAGGGCCATTGCAACACACAAGCTGCCATACAACAACAGGGACTGGACCTTGTGATGAAAGAAAAAAAACATGTAGTTTTCTATGAATTTATTTACTAATTTATGTTTCCAGTACATGTACTGTCATGCAAATTAGACTGGCCAGTTTAGCTGAGTCTTAATTTGTATACACTATAAATAGCTGTTACTTACATCTCACCATCTACAAAAGATGGGCATTCTTTCTTCACAGGAGACCCTGTTTTTTTTTTCTGCCTACAGTGAGATGAAACTTATGGTGTAACTACTCTGTTTTTATTTTATATTTTTGAATATATAAAACTTTGTTTAATTGCGGTAAACTGGTCATATTTGTCACGGCATTAAACAACCTAGCAACTGGAATGTGGTGAATTATCACGATGTCATCGTTTAAGTGGGCGGGTAGCAGAAACAGGAAGTGGATTTGTGAGTTATCTGATGTGCAGCGTAACTGTGTCTTCGAACGTTGTTTATTAATCAAAACTATTTTGGGAACGTTAATTGAAAACTCTTTTAATAGGTAGTAATATTTTATGGGCGATAACTCTAGCAAAACTAATGGTAGAGTGACGTCCCTTGAAAAACAAATTTGCATTTAACTTTGTGTAACAGTTTCACATTAAACCCGTGTGGCTATCTTCTGAATCGGGAAATTTTTGTAAAAAAAGGGACAAGTTAATATATGAATATACCAGATTAGTATTTAATTGTTAATCAACGGAGGACTAAGCGATACACTTTTAATGGAGATATATAAGTGATATTTGTTTTTATTTTATATTTTTGAATATATAAAAGATACTTTTTGACTTTGGGACAAGGCAATATATTCACAGGGAGTGTTATATTCATTTCGATTAACTCTCGTACTTGATTTTTTTTTCTTTGATATTTTATGAACATGAGGACAAAAGCTGAAGTCAATCTCAGCCTTCGCTGAACTTGAACGCAGGACCGTAGAAAGTTATAAATAAATATTGAAAGGTATTTTGTCCAACACTCACTGTTGTACAACACTCTGTTAAGGATGTCTTATATTAGCATAGGGGTACAAAACAGAAAATCTAGCGTGGTTAACATATTAATGGCCAGAGCGTTCTAGATAAAATTAATGGTCAGTTACATTCTAGATAAATTAGGCGATCGCCTGAGGTACTAAATTCTGGGGCTGTCATACTGACTGAACAACTCAGACAAAAGTGAATTCAACTAAAAACGTGAAAACCTGGTAGCAAAGAGAGAAAGAGAGCAGGAGATATCACTTCCAAAATTGGAGAGCAGGGTGAAGAATAGAAGTGGGGTGGGACAGAGGAGACGAGAGGGTCGCGTGGTGTTCTGACTTGTCACGTGGTTTGATGTGGAACATTTCAAATTTTATTAGATAACAGATTTACACGTTGACATACATACTCATAATACTATAGATCTCTTGTTCGGTAGTTAATTATAATTTTCCGACTGTATTTTTCAGCTGGTGTAAAAAGGGTGATGGCCGTTGAAAAAAAAAAAAAAAAAAAAAAGATTATAGAAAAAAACTGGAGAAGAGATGCTGAATACCCTGGATACTTTATTCTATCAATCCAGGAAAGATTTAAAACAAATTAAACTTTTGTGTGATTTGAAACTATGTAAGAAGTGCTTGGACAAATCCAAACACACACACACACACACACACACACACACACACTCACACTCACACACACATACAGTTATTTTAAACAAAATGTTTTTTAAGCTATAATTCACATAGCCAAAAAATGTTTAATTAAGCATAGATATACCCACAATACAAGTATGCCTTCTCTTACACAAACTGAAAAAAAAAAAGATAATGAGCAGAGGCACAGGTGTGGCTGTATGGTAAGAAGTTAGGCATAACCGGTTTGAGTCCAGGTGCATGGACTATCCGGAGTGGCCTCCACAAGTGTATGCAGAGGCTCTGAGCAACGCAGAGTTGTTCAATGTAATGGCCTCCTTTTGGAAGGAAAGACTTTCAATTCCTTAAAATAGATCCCGATTTGTCGCAGTAGGTTTGCCAGCGGGCGGCAAAAAAGTTACTCGGGGAGGAAGTTCAAGAGGCTTAATGCGCCTATTCATTGATTGTCAAATCATGTGATTTTTTTATTATTTTTGACTTGTATTGATTTGATTGTATGTAATTAAATTTTAATTGAACTTTAATTGTATTTTAAAAGAACAGTGATTTCGAGGGGTTTTCGGTCGGCGGGTGCCGTATACCCCTCTCGTTTATATCATTCGTATTTTATCATTCTCATCTCATTAATGTATATGTCCAGCCCGCATTGCTTCTATACCTCTCTGTAAGGCTTTCATGGCCAATTTTCATGAAATAAAGAAGTTAGGCATAAGTGTGGCTGTGTGGTAAGAAGTTTGCTTCCCAGTCACAGGTATCAGGTTCAGTCCCACTGCATGGCACCTTGGGCATGTGTCTTCTATAGCCTCAGGATGACCAAAGCCCTGTGAGTAGATTCAGTAAGCAGAAACTGAAAGAAGCTTGTCATATATACATATATCTATGCGTGTGTGTTTTTGTGTCTATGTTTGTCCCTGCCGCATAACCATTTGGCAACTGGTGGTGGTGTGTTTATGTTGCTCACTCACAAATCATTGCCCTAACCACTCAGCTCTTTCCTCCTCACAGCCGAAATCTATCTATGTCTATATTTTCCTTGCTGAAGTTCAAGGAAAACATCAACGCATCGATATCTCAAATTACGCAAAGATGCTGAAAAAAATAGACGTATTGCCATCTCTCCTTAGGCATAATTTCTTGAAAAATATTTATAGGCAAGTTATAAAGAAAATACAGAAACAGTGGAATGTGAAGAAAGTCGTGATAGAGACGGCAAATAGTAAATACAATTAACAAGGGGAATAACTTTGTTTGCTGTAAGAACAGTTTAATCCTTCCATCAGGAGCCTTCATCGAAAGAATAGGCTTAAAAACGTGTCTTCAAAACTTTCCTACTAAATATATTATTTTGTTTACCTGACCTACTTCATTAAGAAAAAGAATGTGATGTATATTGATTTAAAGAAAAACGATGTGGGGTTGCAGTCGAGTTTCAAATGACCGGTGTTAGTAGTTTTTTTTAATGAAGTTTATCTAAAACAGGGTTCTCGGCAATGTTTTGACTTCGTGACGCACTAAAGATGTACGTGTGTGTGTGTGTGTGTGTATATATATATATATATATATATATATATATACTCTTTTTTTTTTACTCTTTTACTTGTTTCAGTCTTTTGACTGTGGCCATGCTGGAGCACCGCCTTTTAGTCGAGCAAATCGACCCCAGGACTTATTCTTTAGAAGCCTAGTACTTATTCTATCGATCTCTATTGCCGAACCGCTAAGTTACGGGGACATAAACACACCAGCATCGGTTGTCAAGCGATGTTGGGGGGACAAACACACACATACAAACATACACACACATACATATATATATATATATATATATATATATATATATATATATATATATATATATATATATATATATATATATACATATATACGACGGGCTTCTTTCAGTTTCCGTCTACCAAATCCACTCACAAGGCTTTGGTCGGCCCGAGGCTATAGTAGAAGACACTTGCCCAAGATGCCGCGCAGTGGGACTGAACCCGGGACCATGTGGTTGGTAAGCTAGCTACTTACCACATATAATACAAAGAATATATATGCATGTATACACACATATATATATATAATACAAAGAATATATATGCATGTATACACACATATATATATAATACAAAGATATATATGCATATATACACACATATATGTACATACTTACATCTACATGTGTATATAGATGTGTAAGGGACGACCGTGCGAACTCAAAAAGGAGAAATGGTGACGAATGGAAAAAAAAAGGACTCCTTTTATTTAAACGTGTCACACGGTCGAACATACAAATATATATATCAATGGATGATATACATGATATGTTATGCGACGATAACATAGATGACCAGTAATGAAAGACCACAACCGTATTAGATGAATAACAGAGATATTTATTGTGGCGTTAAAGATGTACGTCTGTGTGTGAGTGTGAATGCGACATATAAGAACATAATCAAAGACAGGCCGTCGTACAAAGAAAAGTGTGTATGTGTATGTGTATTATTACAGCAGATAGAAAGAGAGTCAATAACACGTGGACAATTATACCAGTTCGTTAGTACACTATAGGAAAAGTTCTGTATGTGAAAGTGAGTTGGCTGGGTGTGGCAGAGCTTATCACTAGTTGTGTTTTGGCGTCTATGCCAGGGCCTTGATTCTTGTTATACAGATGTTCATCGCTGGCTGAGAATTTCTTGTCTGTTTAAGAACTCTTGTCTGTTTATTTACCGTGGTGAAACTGAGTCACCTAACAGAATCGAAGAGAGAGATGTGCCGCGGAGGTTTGGTTTGGTGTACATAGTAATTCGTGTTGACGCTGGTTAGTAGTAATCGTAGATTCGTGTTGGTCATGATGATGATGCTGGATAGTAGTAGTAGACTCTTGTTGCTGATGTGGCGACGGCGGAGGTCATCGTGGCTGGACGAAGCTGCTGAAGTGGTCGCTGGCTGCTGCTGCTGTCGTGTGGTACACGGAACAGTTCTCAAAGAGAAACTGGACCGAGACAAATTATTGGGTATGAGTTAATGCTATTTATAACAAACTATGGGCTCCCGAAGGCTTCAGAATTTTACTCTATCACGTGACCTTATTAGGGGCCGTGATTGGTCAGTTTGCGTTCTGGCGGGAACGGTTCGAAGAAGTTGCCGATTCGAATAATGATCAGTCACGTGATGGACAAGGAATGGGTTCTCTACTACGCTCGCATTTATTTATATTTAAATGAGAAGATTGTATGTAATGGCGATAGTAGTTTTGTATCTAGTGACGATAGGTAGTTTCACTACAGATGCATATCAGGGTACAGGACATTAGAACAATGAACTACAGACAACGGTACGAACACATAGGGAAACAGATAGCCACTTGGAATTAATCCCTCGTCAGCTGCTTCTATTCTAACTAGACGTTTCGAAGATAAGGTGTGTGTGTGTGTAAAGGAAAATGGAAAGTTAAGAAAAATTATGGTTTAAAGCAAAGAAAAATTTTAGAAGCAAAATAGTATTGCTTACTTTGTTGTATATTTGTGTTTCATAAAATTTTAAATAACGCGTGTTTTTATTGAGGCGCTCAAGCGCTTTTAAAGGGGCACCACTTTTGAGTCTGCTGTAGGCAATATGTGTTTTTTGTGGGGTCCGGGGCGGCAAACGAAAGGGCCGCTCCGGGCGGCGGCACACACTCAGCTACGTTAGTGGCCACAAGCCTATGAAAGATAGGCTAGCTCTCGCCTTTTGTGCCAATGCGAGTGGCGATTTGAAGATTAAGCCGCTCTTTGTCTACCATTCCGAAAACTCACGAGCGTTCAAGTCGAACAAAATCCTGAAGGAGAAGCTGCAGGTCAGGTGAAGGGCAAACGTTAAAGCCTGGATCACCAGGCAATTCTTCACCGAGTGGATCAACCTTATCTTCGGATCAGCAGTGAAAAAGTACCTTCTAGAGAATGATCTTCCTCTCAAGGTCTTCCTCATCATCGACAATGTTCCTGCTCATCCTCCTAACTTCGAAGATGATATCCTGCACGAATTTAAATTCATAAAAGTTCTATACCTTTCACGCAACACTACCCCTATCTTACAGCCCTTGGACCAACAGGTGATTTCTAATTTTAAGAAATTGTACACCAAACACCTGTTTCATTGGTGCTTTGAAGTCACCGAAAATACAAATCTAACCCTTCGTGAGTTTTGGAATGAATATTGCAACATTGTTAATTGCCTGGAAACCATCAATATGGCCTGGCAGGGGGTAACGAGAAGAACGCTGAATTCTGCATGGAGAAAACTGTGGCCTGATGGCGTATCCAAAAGGGTCTTCGAGCGGTTTGAGTCTGAGACACCTGTAGTCGAGGAGAGAGTGTCTCTTGGCAGTTCCATGGACCTCGAGGTTGACGATGGGGAAATTAACGATCTCGTCGAGGAACACTCGGAAGAACTGACGACAGATGAACTCCTGCAACTTCAGGAGCAGCAGCATTCAGATGGGGTGGAAGAGATTGGTTCTCTGAAGGAGGACAGTGTAGCGGAGAGTGACATAAAGGCAGTGTTGGAAAAGTGGCAGTATGTTTTTCTTGATTTGTAGGAAAAATCATCCTGAAAAAGCATCTACAGGTCGTGCAGCTGCTTTATTTAATGACACTGCTCTGGTGCATTTTTGTAACATTTTGAAAGGCAGGTAAAAGCCGACTTTTCTTTATATATTTCTAATGAAACGACCTGAAAGTTTGAAAAGTAAAGAAAGTGTGCCAAAAAAGCTTAAATTAAGCGAAGTGAGAGAGAGAAAATGCCAGAAATTGTTCTTCCTGAAGTCTTGATGGAAGGAGGTTCTCCTTCCAAACAACAATCCTCCTCCTCCTCCTCTTCCTGGATGAAAGGCAAAGTCGACCTCGGCAGAATTTGAACTCAGAACGTAGCGGCAGACGAAATATCAGTAAGCATTTCGCTCGGTGTGCTAACGTTTCTGCCAGCTCGCCGTCATGTAAAAAGGACTCATTACATTCTCGGAGTCATTGGCGTTAGGAAGGGCATCCAGCAGTAGAAGCTGTGCCAAATCAAACTGGAAATTGGTGCAGCTCTCCGGCTTACGAGTTCCAGTCAAACCGTCTAACCCATGCCGGCGTGGAAAACAGACGTTAAATTATAATGATGATGATGATGATGATGATAGGTAGTTTCACTCCGTGTGTTAGTATCAAGTGATAATGTTTAGTGTCGTAAGTTAAGGCTGACATGGTTGATTGAACAAGTCGGGTAGTAGTACTAAACAATCAATGCTCTGAATGTTTTCTGTAAAGTGTTTGTAGAGAATGAACATGTGATTAAGTTTAGAACCTTCTGTAGGTTTCCCGCTACGCCTGTGCGTTAGTGTCACGTGGTTGTATATTTTGCAACTAAAATGAAGGCCGACATGGTTGAGTGAACATGTTTAGTTACAATCAAGGCACTTGTAATTAAACATGTTCACTCTACCGTGTCGGCCTTCATTTTGTCTGTTTTCCTGCCATTTGATTAAGATGATAAAGATTACAGATAAAATAGTTATTTCCCCCTTTAAGAAAAAAAAAATCAAGTTGAAAATGTCGACATTTTAAAATGTTGGAGCTACCGTCATTCGTCCTTTTTCTTACTTACTTTTTCCTTTCTTTAATCATTCATACAACTTTCGAGTGCCGTGGACTGAAAAAGAAATTCTTCCTATATTTTTATGAGATTCTTTTTAATCAAGTGTAGTTGATTTTTTTTTCTTAAAGGGGAAAATTACTATATTAATTTTAAATAAAATATTAATCTTCATCATCTTAATCAAAAGCAGAAAAACAGACAGAGAGACTATCTCTTTATAGACGAAGATCACTTGCAATGGGAGGAGTTGAATCTCATAAGAATGGAAAAACAAACAATAAATGGGTTGTACCTTATAATGAGACTCTTTTAAGAGCGATCAAATGCCGCAGCAACGTTGAAATCGTTGTCTCATTGAGGTCAATTAAGTACGTCATCAATTACACGCTGAAAGGAAATGACCAAGCTGCTGTTCAAATAAACAATGATAACGAAATTAGTTAATATCTAATGGGCAGGCATATTGGACCATCCGAAGCAGTTGCATCCATTTTAAGATTTTCACTTCATGAAAGAGCTCCTGCAATAGTGAGACTGCAATTTCGTCTACCAGATGAACAAAGAATATTGCCCAGAAACAATGAGGATACATATGGCTGTCATTGAACGACATATGAGAACAACATTGACAGAATTCTTTTCATTGGGCATCAATGATGACTTTGCAAAACCATTGCTTTACGCTAACAGTAGAAACAAAAAATGGCAAAGAAGAAGGCGAGGAAATATGTTGAAGGTCATTTAAACGTTTTCAAAGAAGTAACACTTGATCGCGTTTATGTTGTTACACCAAAGGCAGGAGAATTTTATTGCATGAAGCTCGAAATAGTAGTTTTTCCTTTCCCGTCGCACATCAACATTTTCAACTTGGAGTGGTTGTGACCCAACGGGTACATCTAGTATTGGGTTGTCCGGAAAGTTCGTGCCGATTTTTAAAGGAAAGAAAAAGGTCAATAAATACTTGCCATTACATTTTTAATCAACCAAATATGAACCATTTTGTTGCACAATGCGTCTCCATCTTTCCTTTAACTTGAAAATACCCTCTTCCCAGAATTGAGGGGTTTCATGGCAAACAAGTCGAAAGGTAAGCTACTATAAATCGGCACGAACTTTCCGGACAACCCAACACATATATAAAATTGATGAATAAAACGGAAGATGGATTTAGTATGAATCTTTATTCAGCACGACGATCGTTTCCACTCATCTTGCATCGTCCCATAGGGGACAGATGCAGGATGGGTGCTTTTTTACACCTAAGCACCTGAAATGACAGCCTGCACTGATTGATGCGTCACAACTAGATGCACAATATCCTACCCCTATGGAACAGATGCAGGATGGGTAGAAACGATAGTCGTGCTGAATAAAGACTCCTATTAAATCCTTCTTCCGTTTCTTTCATCAATTATAAACTCAACAAAAATTGCAAATTTCCAGACGTTGATCCAATGAAAATTATGTAGTAACTGTGGATGACATCATGTAGCCCAAGTGGTGAATGTGCTTTAATCGAAAAACTAATAGACATATACCCAAAATCCAAGTAGTTACATACACACACACGCATAACGAGTTTATTTCTCTTGAACAGTATTTAACCGAAAAATATTCACTTGAACAATAGAACCCATTGCAACAGCTGACTTCCATAAATTTGTAAGTATAATACCGAGAACAATAGGAAAGGAACTTGCAGAACAGTGTAGATTCGGTTTCGAATCCTGCCTTGGAATCTAGAAAGTTATTCGTTATACACACACACACACACACATCCCTCGGAACCAGAGCGGGATTGTCCGTAGATGATATGAAGAAGCCCAATAGGTTTATTCTTTGTTCTTGGACTAGAGGAGGATACCTTATACTGGACACTAAACAATATAATGTTTTTCTCTCGCTCACATATCCAAAATGCTGCAGTGTAGCCAGGGGCTACTAAGTCTGCGGCTGAATAAAGTACACTGCAGAAATATCGCCAAGTACAGGCAAATTGCATTCTTACAACTTATGGCATTTTAACTGTTTGAAAGAGCTGAACGACTGAATAAGTTCTTGTTTTTTTGTTTTTCTTTTCGTCTGACTGAAGTG
The DNA here is from genome assembly GCF_046866305.1 of Octopus bimaculoides. Classification (NCBI taxonomy): domain Eukaryota; kingdom Metazoa; phylum Mollusca; class Cephalopoda; order Octopoda; family Octopodidae; genus Octopus; species Octopus bimaculoides. Next base: position 158,576,410 of record NC_142930.1, on the reverse strand, counting down.
AAGATGTGACTTGAGAGAACGTATGGCACTCTAAGTGTGTTTGTGTATCGCTTTGCTTTCTTAATCGTGAATGCTGTGAATATTTTGTCCAAACCAAGATAAACCTTGAAGTGTTGTAGAATTATGACCATAAGTTTTCCAAATGTGACTGTCTCGTCATTTTTGTCTTGACTAGCATGCTATATCTCGAACTAGATTACCTGATGTGCCCTTCCCTTTTAAGATAGCAGTGTGTAATTCATGGACCATTTGACTACTGTTTCTAGCTGGTGTCCTGACAGCGTAGAGGCTCCTCCGCTGGTGTGTACCGTAAATGTTGCTGTTGTTATTTAACCCCAGGTCAGCCCTGGTCGAGTAGACCTATGATCAATAGCATTCTAGCATTGAACATCCCGTCTTTTTCAGGATACTCTGCACCTCGACTCTTTTTTCTTCTTCATATTTGTAAATTTTATGAGCACCTGGATAGTCTTGCTTCAGTTTGTGCTGCAAGAGCACAGTAAAGCATCAATAATGTATCCATTCTGGGGTGAGATCCATGCCAAGATTGTATGAAAGACCAGCAGTGACCCATGTATCAAGTCTCTTTTCTCCATGCCACCAATGTTATTCAAATGAAGAATCGATACATCTTGGTATCAGTGTTGTGGCAGGAGGTGCCAGAACGAACTCGAAGATTTAAGGGCCCCAGCTCCTGATTTGGAGTCGAAGAAATTGGTCCCAGGATGAAAGTAAAGAGCCATAAGAAAAACCGCAAGATTCTAACGATTCTTTTATCGACCACCTTCTGTCCGGACCATAATATCCATAATTCCTAATTAATTTGATTGTTTCTAGCAAGTCAAAAGACCGTGTGCCTTTGAGGTCCATATATATTGTTGGCACTCCGATCAACAGAACAGCCTGCTCGTGAAATTAACGTGCAAGTGGCTTAGCACTCCACAGACACGTGTACCCTTAACGTAGTTCTCGGGATATTTAGCGTGACACAGTGTGACAAGGATGGGCCTTTGAATTACAGGCACAACAGAAACAGGAAGTAAGAGTGAGAGAAAGTTGTGGTGAAAGAGTACAGTAGGGTTCGCCACCATCCCCTGCTGGAGCCTCGTGTTTTCGCTCAATAAACACTCACAACGCCCAGTCTGGGAATCGAAACCGCGATCCTATGACCGCGAGTCCGCTGCCCTAACCACTGGGCCATTGCGCCTCCACTGAGGTCCATATAAGATTTTTTTTTCAAAATTTATGTCCAATAAAATTGGTTATACTTCAACAATTTTCTTTATACAATTCTTAATAATATTAACTTCTAAACATATAATAGAATTTTTAAACATCAAATGGTTACGGCGATCCATCCGTGTGAAAAAAAATGAAGGAGGTCCACTGTCGTAAACATTCATGAGGAGCGAATGTCGAATAAAGACAGTTAAGATCGCCACATAAATAAAGGGAGGTAATGCCAACTAATACTGAAAATATAAAAACATAGGCGTTCACATAACCTCCCTTGAATTACTCTCGAGTTTTTGCCGTTCAGTGTCGCCACTTTAACCGAATCTAAAGCTAAATGGCTCTTAATAGCGGGCCGAGAATAACGGAGGCTGATTAAGAAGGCAAGCGTTTGGTTCAATCAAAAAGTGGAAAAACAAAGAAAACCCTTACCGTTTCATTGAACGAAATACTTTCATCTTTGGTTTTGTTTCCTTGTATTGATTTCGTAAAGCTCTCCCCATCTTTTATTCACTGAAGCCAGTGTTACAAGTGTTGTTGACCATTATTATGCGATGAATGTCTTTCAGAGTGAATGAGGCAAGTATTGCAATCATTTAAAGAAAACTCTGGATTTTTGTCTGCTTCTGTGTTCTTAAAAAAAACAAAAAAGGCAACAACAGACCTGTATTGGTATGTTATGCAATTGAATAGCTTAATTTTTTAAAATTTTCATTTATCTTATTTAAAATATCTTTTGTGTGTGTGTGTGTGTGTACACTAGTTCTTATATACACACGATATTGTAGATTTTGATTCAAACTTGATAGAAAAAAAAGACCTATTACCGGAGATAAACTTTTGTTTGAAAGAGAAAAAAAGCATACACCCATTCATGTTTAATAAATGAGACGAAACACCAAAGCAAACTTCTCAGAAGAGCAGAAAAATAATCAGTCTAATTTGGATTCAAACTAGGAAGGTTGTTTTTAATTGTGTTACCTGGATTAAGATTTAATGTTTATTGATAGTTATGAAAACTGTTAGCGATATTTTCATTATACCCTACTTCATACTTCGAAATTTACCCACAACACTGATAAGGACGTCATTGGAAGAACTGTATCAACATCAGACTATTTCTTGACCTGTTATTTTGTTTTGTTGTTTGATTTATAAAACCCGCCCTCCTCACCTGTTATTCTGCAACATGTTTATTTATTAACCATCATTATTTGTTAATTAATTAAAAAACGAGGATATCGTGCTTAGGCATGATGTGCAAACCTAAGTACTACATAGCTGTGCGAAGATCTCATCACATGAACAAAGTACCTTTTCTGCACGGTCATCGTGATTGGCATTACCTTTTTTGCTTACCTAAAATTGTCCTCAGTACTATCGCCACCTCGCATTATTAAACCTGTGATTTTTATACCAACCAATCAGCCGATCAACCAACCAACCAGCCTCCAATAGCTATATATATATATATATATATATATATATATATATATATATATATATATATATATAAGCACAGGCAAACAGTAAGTCGTTCAATATATATTGTTTTTGTTGTTATTGTATTGTTATATGTTACATAAGATTGGTGGCTTGCAGATTTGTTAGAGCGGTGGATAGAATGTTTTGTATTTAGTTACACCCCTTCACGTTGTGAGGTCAACTTTACCTTTCACTCTGCCCAGGGTCGAATGACTAAAGTACATCGACAGTAGCTTGGTCGTTTCGGAAATACAGTGCAACAATGCTCTGCAAAAGTGCAAATTAATTTTTGTTGTTTAAATTACCCCCCCCCCCTCTTTTATTTTTTCCCTCATTATAACTTTTAGTAATCTTATGAATATTGGTATATTCCCAGCGCGTTACTAAGGTCCAGTTACTTGCAATGAAGCCAACCCCATTCTCGAAAATACAATACTCGACACGTTTTTGTTTTAAAATTGAAATGACACTTATCTCAGAATTTTATTTATAATTCACAATTTTATGAAAACTAGATATACCGATGGGAAAAAGGAAAACCTGAATTTGTTCATCAAAAATTAACTAATATCCTGGCGAAGGTAAAGAATACGCACACTCTGTGTTTAGGGTTAGGAGGGTTACACCGAAAACGGGTGGTGTGCGTATTCTTTACCTCCACTTAATATCCTTGATACCCTGTATTTGCCTTATTGACCATACTCTCCCCACACCCATACCCAGAGCAGATGCTTTTTTTGTTTTGTTTATTACGGATGGCTGATTAAGGACAGCAGACAAAGCTTTTTAACTGTATTCAGGTACGTTCTGAGTAAAGATCCCGTTGAGGGTTGACTTAGCTTTCATCCCCACTGGGTCGATTTAATTGACTGTGTACCTCCCAACAAAATATGTTGACATTGGAAATATCGTTGGAGCGTCAGACTAAAATGCCTTGCGGTATTTAGCTACAGCCCTTTAGTTCCGAGTTCACATCCCGTCGAGGTCAAATTTACCTTTCATCTTTTGAGGTTACATAAAATAAGTCATTGTGAAGTATTTCGTTTTTTTTTTTTAAAATTTTATTTCTAGCCTTGTTGCCTACATAAGAGGCTATTAATATCATAGAATTGCTGTTGTGAGTAAGCGACGGACGATACGGTTTCTGTTCCTGGCTGAAAACAATTCACTCACCTTATGCTGTTTGCTAAGGCTTTGGGGGTAGGTATGAACATAACATGCCACTTGCTCAAACTTATTAATGAAACCACGCATTAATCGAAAGAATCCTTTTATTACTACTGTTTAATATCGTGGTGTAGTTCTAATTGAATTGACTCTGTTTCGATACCCCTTTTAAACCGTTTCCTTTTACAACGTTAATGTTTTTACAAGAAACACGAATGCCCCACCTCCATCGTTTTCCTGACAGACCAGAAATTCTCTTGTTTGATACCTCTCAGTCCTGAATTCAAACCTCACCCAGGTCGACATTGTCTTTCTGTCCGTAAGTATAGAATGGGATCAACCAAAGTGCTTCTGTCGTCCGACCAACAACAAAATCTCCCTTAAATTATAACGTAGCTATATTTAAAAATGGGTGAGGATCACATTGTGTAACTTGGTCCGAGGTGTACTTTGTGTGAAAAGAAGGCCGCTTCTTTCATCGAAGGCGGTATGGAACGCCTGTGATAACAGGTCTTCGAGATTGACCTGATGCTAAATATCAGCTGAGAGTTCTGATAATTTACCTTATCACGTCTTAAAAAAAAATACTAAAAAATTAACACAATTAGGGAAAAGAAAAATGTTGTTTATTCCTAGGTCAACTCTGATTAAGTATATACCTGTGATCAGAAATATTCCAATCGTGGCCATCTCTTAATGATACATGTTAGTTTTTATGACGGCCGGAAATGATTTCAAGGAGATTTTGGTGCTAACAGGTTGAAACCTTTGTTCTTTTGTTGCAATTTCCTTTTATCATTTTCTATGTTTTTTACACGTTCTCTTTCAATTTATTCATTAACTTCTTTTTCCCCCCCAATTATTGTGTCTTGTTATGTACATGTGAAATAATGACCTTCGGAATAATTCAGTGGAAAATCTACTTTATCATTGAGATTGTCCTATTATATATATAGACTATCGGGTTGCAGAATTATTAATATATCATCGTGTTTTTGCCGTTTAATACTCGTTCGTTAATCCATGTAAAACCAGGGTGTATAATTAAAATAATATTCTTATATGCCCGTATTTGCATATCTGCGCGTGTATAGATGTAAATTATTAATGGCATGTTCAGAAAATAAATGAGTATAAATCTATGAGTGGAAGCTGTACCAGGCGTTAGCCCCTCGTTATTTTGTTTATCTACGACGTTGTCCATTGCGTCCCTTTCAGTTTTAATACATGTGGGTGTGGTTTGAGGAAATTCGACTTCTATTACGAGCAAGTCGACCGACCGCTTTGAGGTTATTGCATTGCCTCGTATATATATATATATATATATATATATATATATGTATATATATATATATATATATATATATATATATATATATATATATATATATAATACAAATAAAATGTGAGTATATGCATATATACGTACATGTATGTACAGACTTAGATCTATATGTATATATAGATGCATATCTGGGTACAGGGCGTCACAAAAAAACGTGGGCAAAATGAAAAACAGAACATAAACAAAGTACAGAAAACAAACAGGCCACAAAGAGAATATTTCCTTCATCAGCTGCCCCTATTCTAAACTAAGCGTTTCGAAGAATTAGGGCATATATATATATATATATATATATATATATATATATGGGTAGCCCCCTCCTCATCAAGCAGAGCTAATCACAGGTGTACCAGTCGTAATCATTTTTTTTTCTTTTGGCATAGTGTATCGAGGAATACATTATCCATTGTGCCCTTTTTATTGTTTATCTTTTGGCTAGACCTTTGATCAAGCACACAGCAACCGTAACCATCTCGACTTTTTATCTAGAGTATCTAGGACATTATTTATGTGTTTTTTTTTTTAAAGATGTTAGGGTGAGGGCGATTAATTAGACTATGTCTAGCAGGTAGTTGTTTCGTGAATACCACAAGTTTATTGCGTATGTTTATTTTTGGGTTTCCTCTAATATATCCCAACGCAAGTTGTTTATTTCAAGATATCGTAGTAAATAATCTGTGTTTTGTGAAAGAAATACTAGCACAAACAGAACAACCCAAAACATTTAACGGTCTTAATTGTAGCTGCATGTTTTCGTTATATTCACCACCCAAAGTTACAGATAGCGTCATTTTAAGGACTACAATCTTATTCTGTTTTTCTTTTTTCTCTGATTTTATTATTCGTTTTGGTCGTGTGTAAAATGTGCGTGCGTGAAGACAAGGATAAAATAAAAACGGGTCGAACTGCGACTGAAAGACCTAACATGACTGTGTTTATGTTAGTTTTTATTTTCGCCCTCGTATAAAACATGTAGCATGTGATTATTGGAATTTGTTGTGACAGTTACACATAGTGACAGCTTGTGTCATTTAATTCTTTTCTTAAACATTTCCATGAACTAATTTTTAAGGCGCATAATGGAATAAAGTTTTAACTTCTTTCTCTTTACCAATGTACGATAGGAATCTTGACTATAATATGAAGTTTATCTGGCTTTGGTTATATGACAACAATGTTTGGTCCGAGTTGGTCATCGTTCACCGACGCGGGATTCTAGTATTTTCTAACGTTGTTTTAATTACATTTTGCAATAGAAATAACTACTCAAAACGAAATGGTTTGCATAAAAGAATGTAGAAGTTATCAACAACGTACACTCAACATGGATTTAATTTTCATGGATAATTTTTCAATGAATTTTTGCTATGTCCCACTGTAGTTGTGAACAATAGACTGGGGTTCTACCCATCTAATGATAATATCTGTTCTTGCTTAATAGTTAGAACATTGTTCTTGGGACTAGATGTTTATTGCATCACCTCTAAATAGACGATCTTGTTGAAATAGGGTGTGGTGAATCAAGTGACTTGAATGTGATTTGGTAAAGTAAAATGAAAATGCCTGCTAATGCTCCGAACGAAAGTTTCAGGCTGGTGCTTAATTGCTGTTTTGTAACCCTAAGTGGATGAGAAATAAATCTCCACGGGATAGAACACCAGTCTATCAAAAGTAATCTATATATATATAAATGAGAATGTGTGTCTGTCTGTCTGTCTGTCTGTGTGAATCCCTAAAACTCGAGAACTACGCAACCAATTTCATTCAAATTTTACACATGCCTTACTTAGGGTTCCAGTTGTGTTTTAGTCAAAGAATTTTTTAACTTCTTGCAGAGTTCGAGCCCACGGCAACATAATATCTCCTCCACTATTTAAGTATTACGTGTCAAAAGTGAAACAAAAACACTGAAGTCAAATACTTTCACTTTAAAAATGAAACTATTCCACTAACTGAAACAATCACATTTCGATACTGTAATGACAGATACTTTCACAGAGAGAGAGAGAGAGAGAGATGTATATGTATACATATACATGTATATGTACACCATTTCGATACTGTAATGACAGATACTTTCAGAGAGAGAGAGAGAGATGTATATGTATACATATAGATGTATATGTACACGTATATGTATAGATATATATATATATATATATATATATATATATAGATCTATATGCATACATGTATGTGTATACATATGTGTAGATGTATGTATATATATATATATATATATATATATATGTACATGTAATATGTACATATATACATATATACATGCATACAGATATCTATACATATATACACCCATCACACACACATACACATGCACACAAACACACACATTAGTCATTTGTTTTCTTATCCAAAACTACGTCAAAAGTACTGAATGGATCTTTATGAAATTTGGAAATTATATTCTTTGCATAACGGCCATAACTCTCATGAAAATTCATATATTTTTGATGTTGATGAAATTTTAACCCCAACATAACAGATGAGCATTATTTGTAATTCAACGGTACAACAGTGTAAGACTACCCTTTCAGATATACTTACATTGTGATTTCTGCAATGTGGTGCATAAATTGTCAAGTAAATGAGACACATCTTTGCCTCCACTGATTCACTTGCAAAGTGTTGAGTAAAATTATTTCGTTGCAGACCTCCGGCCATTTTGTTTTGTTTTTAATTCTGTAGATGACCTCAAACACAAAGTCTTTCCCAACTTTAAACAAAACTACCAAAATCACAATTGGCTATGTGAAAGAGCAATATTAGCTCCAAAAAACGTAGCTGTTACAAAAATTAATCAACACCTGATGCATTCTCTTCCCGGCAATCTTCAAACTTACAAGTCTGTTGATACAGTTCCAGATACAAATGAAGTGGTGAACTATCCTCCTGAATTTCTCAATTCGTTGGAGCCTCCAGGACTACCTCCCCACATATCACTTAAAGTTGAAACGCCTGTTATGCTGCTCCGCAATCTGGAACCACCAAGACTTTGCAATGGAACACGACTCGTGATAAAGAAAATGATGTCACATGTTATCGAGGCTACCATTCTTTCTGGATGTGCAAAAGGGGATGACGTCTTTATTCCAAGAATTCCTCTTACTCCATCAGGAGCAGACATTCCTTTTACATTCAGAAGACTACAATTCCCCCTTCGTGTGACTTTTGCCATGTCCATAAACAAATCTCAGGGTCAAACACTGTCTGTAGCTGGTCTTCTCTTGGAAGAGCCCTGCTTCTCACATGGACAACTGTATGTTGGCTGCTCAAGAGTGGGCAGCAAAAAAACCTATTTGTATATGCTCCACAAGGGAAAACAAGGAACATTGTTTACAACGAGGTGTTATAATCACAACAGCAAGAAAGTATGTACATGATCACCTTTTACGAAACTTCATTGACTTTCATATATTTATATTGATATACATATATATACGTGTGTTTGGGTGCGTGTGTGTATATACATCTCTATATATAAAGATGATGCGTAGTCTAGATGGTGTTTTTAGATTTCATTATTCTCTTTAACCCGGGCAACGCCGGGTATTTCTGCTAGTATTCTATATAACGTAATAGCTTTTTGTCCAATAGGTGAACTGAAGTAATGTAAAATAGTTTTATGTGTGGTAACTATGAGAGATCACGAAATATTGTGAGACCTAACAGTTATAGTGAGTGAGAATTTTAATTGGCTGTTGCTCTGGAGAAGAGCAGGTGAGGTATATGTTTGTCTATTTTGTTAATACGAGGTCTGATCAATAAGTATCCGGACTGTTGCCATAGTAATGAAGGTAAAGCACGCAGAGTGAAGCCACTTGGGAAAGGTTGACTTTGAACTCTGTTGTGCATGCGCATTAAGTTTTAACATTCTAGCTCACTTCTGCTGTTTACGGCAGTGCTTTGAAGGAAGGTGTGTAGTGTGTGATCGTATTGATCATGACAGACAGTTGTCATGATGATACCTGCTCAGAGGTCTATGCAAAGTTGCAGAAAGTGTGTGGCGAAAAGTATATGAGCCGCACACAGGTATACGAGTGGTTCAGACGTTTCCAAGATGGCCGGAAAAATGTCAATATTGACGAACGTTTTGGAAGACCTGCAACCAGCAGAACTGAGAAAAGCATCACAGGTGTGAAGGGAAATCATCGAGTCACCATCTGTGAGTTATCAGAGGATGTACAGATTGGTTACAGTTCAGTTCAGTCCATTATCAGTGAAGATTTGGGTACGAGACTAGTATCTGCCAAGTTTGTGCGAAACTGCTTTCAGCTGACCAAAATGACACTCGGGTTTCAGTTGCACAAGATCTCCTTGATTGTGTTGAGAATGATGAAAACTTTGTATAGGCCTCTGAGCAGGTATTGCCAAGTTTTTGGCAAAATTTGATGTAGATTCTCTGCTCAACTTTCTCTGTCATGGTCAATGTGACGATCACACACTACACACCTTCCTTCCGAGCACTGCTGTAAACAGCGGATGTGAGCTAGAACGCTAAAACTTAGTATGCACTCTCTGTGCTTTAGCTTTGTTACTATAGCAATAGTCTGGATACTTATTGATCGTACCATATATATGTAGTGATTATATCCTTGAAATGTGGATGGATACTAGTTTGTTTCCATTCAAAGATATCTTCAAGACCTCTGTTCATGGAATCTGTTGTTGTTGTTGGCACTCCGTTGCTTACGACGTCGAGGGTTCCAGTTGATCCGATAAACGGAACAGCCTGCTCATGAAATTAACGTGCAAGTGGCTGAGCACTCCACAGACACATGTACCCTCAACGTAGTTCTCGGGGATATTCAGCGTGACACAGTGTGACAAGGCTGGCCCTTTGAAATACAGGTACAGCAGAAATGGAATCTGTATATGTTGGGCATTAGAGGTTTAGGTTGTATTCAGAAAGTTAAGAAGTGAAGGGTGTCCTATCAGAAACAACTGTCGTTAAACTTTCTGGCTGGAATCCTTAATGGAACCAACTAAGACTATGGATATTATCTAACCATCTTGTCCTTGCTCTACCCTCAAAGTTCCCTGCTGGTTGGCTTGGCTTGAAAGCTCTGCCTTGTGATTCTTTCCTGTGACCTTCTAATCACGTCTGTAATACTGGAGCTGTAACTTCTCTGTGCAAACCTGAAGGAACTCCATTTCGACACTTTTGGTCATTACCCAATATTCATGACCATATGTGAAGTGAATTGGAGATAGCAAGTTTGGCTTCAACGTCTCTTATTCTGAGAATCAATTGCTAGAGCTGATCCATTACTGTGTCAGCATCTGCAATTCTAACATCCAATTCTGGCACTTGTGCCCGTGGCATACGTAAGGACTTTCGAGTAAGATCGTTGCCAGTGCCCTTGGACTGGCCCTTGTGCAGGTGGCACATAAAATACACCGTTTTGAGCATGGCCGTTGCCAGTATCGCCTGACTGGCCTTCGTGCCGGTGACACGTAAAAGCACCCACTACACTCTCGGAGTGGTTGGCGTTAGGAAGGGCATCCAGCTGTAGAAACTCTGCCAAATCAGATTGGAGCCTGGTGTAGCCTTCGGGTTCCACCAGCCCTCAGTCAAATCGTCCAACCCATGCTAGCATGGAAAGCGGACGTTAAACGATGATGATGATGATTTCAGCCTCCTGGCTTCCACCACTTGTGAAAATGACCCTGATATATGTAAACTTATTCCCTTATATGAGTGATGATTCATTTGTATTTATGCCATATTGTTCTACATGAAAATGCTCATTACATTTTTTTTGTCACAAGTGAGTGGTGTCTGTTATAACAACTTACTGATGGTTCAACTGTATTGGCACAATCATGGTAGAGTGGTTAAGAAAACCTGATCATCATAGCATAGTTAACAGGTCACAGTGATGGCTATGTGGTAAAGAGGGTGCAAGCTGTGTAGTGAAGAAGAAACCAGGCATGGTTCCTTGTTTAATTCTGTTGTATGGTACCTTCTGAAAATGGAAACCTGTAACCAACAAGTGATCTTCTATTCTTATTGCCTGACCTGCTAGAAATAGCAACCAAATTTAAGTTATACCCATTTGTCAGTAATTAAATATACATTTGGCAATGGCAATTGTGGGATCTGATATGCAGAAATGTGATGGCTACAGCTGGAAAACAGTTGGATCAAAGGTCTGCCCTATTATTTACTAGATGTGATATTAATAGTTGGCTATGAGGAAAATATTACCTTGCTTGGAAACTGGTGAGAAGAGTATCTGGCCATAGAAGATCAATCTCAATAAATTCCATCTAACCTATGCAAGCACAGAAAATGGATGTTCAAATAATGATGATGCTAACTCTGTGATGTATCTGACAATGCATATAATCCCTCTGACATCATCATCTTTTCATTTTTGCCTTTATATTCTTTTTATTTCGCTTTTTTCTTTCATTCTTGCTGTACTATTTTACAACAGTTTTATTCCTTTGAGTGTTTTTGTTGTCTGTTTTCTCTGGTAAACAGTCCAAAGCAATTTTTATTAAACATCTGTTACAGAAGCATACGCTTTATATATATATATATATATATATATATTTATGTGTGTGTGTGTATGTTTGTGTGTCTGTGTTTGTCCCCCAACATCGCTTGACAACCGATGCTGGTGTGTTTGCGTCCCCTTAACTTAGCGGTTCGGCAAAAAGAGACAGATAGAATAAGTACTAGGCTTCCAAAGAATAACTCCTGGGGTTGATTTGCTCGACTAAAGGCGGTGCTCTAGCATGGCCACAGTCAAAAGACTGAAACAAGTAAAAGAATAAAAGAAAAGAAATACTATCTGAAAATACGATGGTGTTGTTACTGACAAAATACTTTCGACTCCGTCTGCTTGACCAAGGTTAATCCAAGCCTAAAGAACAGCCACCACAAGAAAGAGGTTTACATGTAAACAACACTCTTTTACTCTTTTACTTGTTTCAGTCATTTGACAGCAGCCATGCTGGAGCACCGCCTTTATTCAAGCAAATCGACCCCAGGACTTATTCTTTGGAAGCCTAGTACTTATTCTATCGGTCTCATTGGCCGAACCGCTAAGTTACGGGGACGTAAACACACCAGCATCGGTTGTCAAGCGATGATGGGGGGGGGGGCCCTACACATACATACATACATACATATATATATATATATATATATACAACGGGCTTCTTTCAGTTTCCGTCTACCAAATCCATTCACAAGGCTTTGGTCGGCCCGAGGCTATAGTAGAAGACACTTGCCCAAGGTGCCACGCAGTGGGAATGAACCCGGAACCATGTGGCTGGTAAGCAAGCTACTTACCACACAGCCACTCCATATTAGTAAAGTCCTGTGGCTTAGTGGTTAATGTATTTGGCTCATGATTATAAGGTCATGAGTTCAACTCCTAGTCGTGCATTGTATCTTGCTTCAGTTCACTCAGCTAGCAAAAATGAGTGATATTTTGTATTTCAAAGGGTCAAGCCTTGTAACATTTTGTCGTGCTGAGTCTCCCTAAGAACTACTTCAAGCGCATGCGTGTTTCTTGCCTGCTCAGTCCCTTGCACATTAGTTTCACGAGCGGGCCTTTCTGTTGATCACATCAAGCAGAACCCTTGCCATTGTAACCAACAGAGTGTCAGTTAGCTGCTACATTGCACATGTAGTTAACTCGGTCATTTTGTTAGGCAACATATTTTAAAACTTAGTTTCCAATAAAACGCATCAATACATTATTTTTAATAGATGAATAGTGTTCTATGCCTAGCATGAAAGATTGCTGAAAATAGCAACAAAAATGAAAGATTGCTAAAAATAGCAACAAAAGATTATCTGATGAAAATCTCAGCACAGCAGTATATATTATAGATCGCTAATACCTAGTAAATTGAACATATGTGATTACCTAGCAACAATATTCAGTACCAGCATATAATAAATGTGATCTGCACAAGCCAACAAGTGATCTTCTATTCTTATTGCCTGACCTGCTAGAAATAGCAACCAAATTTAAGTTATACCCATTTGTCAGTAATTAAATATATATTTGGCAATGGCAATTGTGGGATCTGATATGCAGAAATGTGATGGCTACAGCTGGAAAACAGTTGGATCAAAGGTCTGCCCAATCTGGGCTAATTTCGATTTATCAACATTTGTACAGAATAATTTTTTTTCTTGTCCTTCTTGTTGTTTTTTCAAATGACTGTATAGTTGAAGTTCTGAACTGTTTTAGTGGCCGGATGGTCAGATCTTACTGCTGTCATTGCACTGTTCCTTATAAGCTTGTAAGCTAACTGCACTTCTCCCACTGTGCTTGACTTTTTTTTTTTTTGTGTGTGTGCCCTTTTAAAGCCTAGCCAGGCTCATGGGCCTGGTTTCCCAGTTTCTATGGCATATGTGTTCCCCACCAGCTGGACGGGACGCCAGTCCATTGCAGCTTTACTCAAGAAACAGGAAGAAAGAGTGAAAGAAAGTTGGGTGAAAGAGTACAACAAGGGTCGCCACCATCCCCTGCCAGAGCCTCATGGAGCTTTAGGTGTTCTTGCTCAATAAACACACACAACGCCTGGTCTGAGAATCGAAACTGCGATCTTCCGACCGTGAGTCCGCTGCCCTAACCACTGGGTCATTGCGCCTCCACGCTTGACTGACTTACAAAGAAATAAAAGAAACAGATTTCACCACCACCACCTCCCGATCACCTTCACAGTTCAGAAGATAGTTGTATTCAACTGTTAAAAAAAAAAAATGCCCTAGCATTTATGTTGAAAATTGTAATTACAGCTTTCAATTATTTCTAGTTGCAGCAACAAACAGTGCAGGCATGGGATTTAAAAAATTGAGTCCGATAAACAATGTACTTGTGATTTAAAAAAATTAAATGTAAGTCTACATAGTCTATAAGGTAGCATGGAGTAAGGAGTTCTGTGACACGCTGAGTTGTTGGGCATATATTCATGTAGAGTACGCATTTCTGAATTTTTGAATCTGTCACTCCCTTTAAGAATTTTTATTGTCCTCGCCCCCAGTCACACACTCAGTAAAATCATGTGGTAATACTGGAGTTAGGTAGAGTGAATTTAGTAGTGTTTACACAACATTTATACTCATTTAATCTCTTTGTTATCAATGATGACCTATTTTACCAGTGATTATGAATATTTTTAAATGTTCATACTGTGCGACATTAGAAATCAAAGGGAGTTAATTTCTTTCACAGTTTGCCTGAAAATGGGTAAGCATGATCACCTAACATTCAACTTCCATACTAGCATGGGCTCGATGGCTTCACAGCACCTAACCAGTTAGATGACTGCATCATGCGCCAATGTTTCTGGCTGGTTCCTGTTGCTTGATGTCCTTCCTGATACCAATCACTTTACATAGTGTACTGAGTGCTTTTATCATGGAACCAGAACTTGTGATGGTCACCTTGTAACTAGCCAGGCTAAGGCCCTAAAATGGCCCCCTATTACTGAGGGGGAACAGAAGAGTGTGAGCAATGATCATAGCTAGTGGGATGAGGGAATGGTAAAAAGCAAGGATGGGGGAGTATGGCAGGGAACAGAGAAGAGAGCAAGAATTAATGACAGTTGAGAAAAGAGTTGAAAAGGTGAGAGGGTAGGTTGTGTAAGGAGGGGGTCTGAGTTATCCAACATCATAAGAAGTGAATATAGACAGGTGTGAGGGTGGAGAGAAATTTTGAGTAAGTCATTGAAGGAATGAGAGTTGGAAGAAATGCAGGTTCATCAGATCCCCCGACCGCGAGTCCGCTGCCCTACCCACTGGGCTATTGCGCCTCCATTTTAAGATATTTAGCAAAGCGAAATTCATTTACTAGGACTAAAGTACATTACATAGACTATGAAAGTATTAGAACTTCCATTCTTTTGGTTTATCCAGTGGATACATAATTTACTCTTTTGAGGTTCTTTCAAAATCTTTTGCCATTTCCTCAATGTGTCGTAAAGTATTGCTACTGAAAGAATAACCTTAAGAACAACATCGGACTTATTCTTCGTAACAGTTTCTATGATATTCTTTTATAATATCTTATCTAATTCTATGTGACATTCCTTTTCTCTGCAATGTC
>NC_142930.1:158444288-158560583 GCF_046866305.1 Octopus bimaculoides | reverse complement strand
CACACACATTACTTATGTGCCATGGATGGTCAGACACTATAACATTTTGCCCAGAGCTCTTGCGTGAAGTGAGAAGCCAAGAAAAATGGTGTTTTATACAGGTTTTTCTCTAAAATCTTCTGCAGTTTTCAACCAGTTCTCTCCCCTTTCTATCTCTCTCTGTTTATTTCTCTCTTTCTTTTTCTCATTCTCTGTTTCTCTTGCTTACACATATTCTCTCTCACCCTCTGTAATAGTTCTTCTCTTTTAGTCCATGTCTGTTTCTTTCACTCTCTCTCTCTCTCTTTGACTTAGACACTTACTAACTTCTGTCTACAAATTGAATAAGTGTATTTCAATTAGATATGTGTAAAAATCTCTGTTGTTACGGTTTTTGTACATTCTCCCTGAAAATGATTTAGTTATTTTTAAACTTTTGGTTACCCAGTGTGTTTAAATTCAGTTTTGCCACATCTGTCTAAAAACTGACTTCAGTGTATTTCAGTTTCGTTGTGTGTAAATATCTTTGTCTTTACAGTATTTGGGCATTCTCTCTACAACATTATTTATTTTAAATTTTTTGCACTCTGTCTATTTAAATACACTATTTACATTTCTCCCTCTGTCGAAAAATGTTGTGTGTGTGGTCATGCATGCATACGTATGACTGCTATGGGCCACATACAGCCGATAAGATTTTATTACTAACCAATTAGATTTCAAACCTGCCACTGAGTGGTCATGCATAAGAAAAAGCTATCCTAAAGTGGATCAAGTTTTTACATTCAAGCTAGTTTCTTCTAGAGCTTTATGTGCTCAAATGGGGTTTGTAAGTTCTGTCTACAAATTGGCTTCCTTGTCTATATATATGAAATTCTTTGTCTGTCTGTCTGTTCTCTATGCATTCTCAAACAGCTTGAACAAATCAAATCAAATTTTACAAGGTAATAGTATCAGACTCTGTGAGTGTCAGCATGTAATTTTTTTCTCATTTAGATTTAAACAATATAACATTGGCATTGGTTTGGTATTACATGTCGAAAGTGTAAGAATAAGATCTATATTGTAATGTCATATAATATTGTTTCACTTCCGCTTTTCATTCTAAGCCTATAATATTGTAACACTTTTATAGTTTCACTTTTAATTCTACTGTAATAAATAAATGAATAATTTATATCCTAATATGAACAACATTACGCATGGGCAACTTTCTGTCTTTACCGCCATGACAGCAGAATGGTGTGCCAGTGTGTGCATGTTGACTGACATAATGAATGGCTGGAGGTGAAGCACTTGACAAAAAACAATTAGGTGGCAGGTCCCAAGGTATATAAAAATATACATTTACCATTTACCAGTTCATAATTATTGCAGCAGTTGCAAGGTATTGACAATTATATATTTAGCCTTAAATTAATGGAGTTTCAATAGAGAAGGGAGATTGAGACTTTCCCATGATCAGCAAACGCATGCTGTAGCACGTCAAATGGAGTCTCAAAGGGGAAAGAAGATGAGACTTTCCCAAGATCAGCAAAGGCATACCACAGCATGTCAAATGGAGTTTCAATGGTTGGTTGGCACTCCATTGGTTACGACGACGGGGGTTCCAGTTGATCCGATCAACGGAACAGCTTGCTCGTGAAAATTAACGTACAAGTCGCTGAGCACTCCACAGGCACGTGTACCCTTAACGTAGTTCTTGGAGAGATTCAGTGTGACACAGAGTGTGACAAGGCTGGCCCTTTGAAAAACAGGCACAACAGAAACAGGAAGAAAGAGTGAGAGGAAGTTGTGGTGAAAGAGTACAGCAGGGTTCGCCACCATCCCCTGCCGGAGCCTTGTGGAACTTTTGGTGTTTTCGCTCAATAAACACTCACAACGCCCGGTCTGGGAATCGAAACCGCGATCCTACGACCACGAGTCCGCTGCCCTAACCACTGGGCCATTGCGCCTCCATAGAGTTTCAATACAGAAGTGAGATGAGACTTTCTCAAGATCAGCAAAGGCATGCATATACCCCCAACCCCCAATTTTCCAGGCCGTAACTAGTCAAATTAGTCCATTTATTTCACAAATGTTTTGTCATCACCTGTTTCAACATAACTATAATATATATACAAACTATGTGGTTTTAACCCCGAGCAATGCCAGGTACCTCTGCTAGTTTTGTATAAACGCAGAACTTTGATTTAATGTTAAGGCTTTCATTTTGGTGTTACAGTTAATGATTTGGTTTTCAATTTGTGGGGATATATTTATATGGTGGGGTGGTGGTGGTGGTGGGGTGAAGACTAAGTGCATGAAAGATTATCAGCTTAGACACTGTGAGAGACTGTTGTCGGCATAGGGACATTAATTTATGAACAATATTGATTTTTTTTTTTTTGTTACTCTTTGTAGATATCTTTTATCCTCATGTATAACATTGAATGTTTCTAATTAATATAATTAGCAAAAAGTAATATCAATCATAATTTGAAATTATAAGTTTCAATCACAGCTTTAACTGAGAAATTGATGATATAAAATCATTTTACTGACTTCTGCCAAGGATAGTTGTTGTTGGTTGTTGTCATTACTGTTTTTGTTGTTTTGTTTTCTCTTAAACATTTCAAGTGTAGAGTTAAGTTGTTATTTTTTAAATTTATACTTGACGTCATATGTTTACATTTTCAATATTTAAAGATATGGCATCGACATTAAGTACATTTAATGACTGTTTGCCCTTTGTTCTTTATCAGTTAACTATGAATTTGTTTCATTCCCCCCCTTGAATGTTCAAAGTTTGGTTGGTTAGTCATTTCTTGTTTTTTCATGCTAAACCTCTTGGTCACATTCTAACAACTAGAACCCATTTATGATTATAAATACTGCAAATTTGGGTGTCTCTCTATAGATTTATATTCATTAGTTACGAACTTATTCTGTGAACCTTAGTCGTTAGATCAACTGCTAAATGGATATTATACAAGTCAGTTTTATTATTATTTAAAAACTATAACTTGTTTTCAATCTCTTGTTTCAACCACTACATTTAAAAGAAAGCTATCTCACCGATTGGCAAAAAGATTAAAAAGAAAAAAAGGTTCACTGACTCATATGCAACATTCACAACATATATTGTTTCACCTCTTCTATCACTATTGTAATAGCATCGATTTCTATGAATTAGCTTGTACCTATTCACTTCAAGTAGGCTCACCCTACACACTCCTTTCATTGCACCTGTTGTGTCTTGCTTCCCATGACCCTACAAGATCTTAGATTAAGGTTTGTGGAATTGAGCTTCAAGTTGGGCTGAGAGGGAAAAACTAGTGGACTGCTGTTCTGCAGAGGTAGGATTGCCAATTGTGTTTAGTACAAGATCTTAAAGCCCCATGTTATGGTCTGTAAGAGTACCATTGACAGGAGGAGTGGGAGTTAAGGAATTGTCCCTGAGGACTCTTGCCAGCATTGTTGCTAAATTCATTGCTAAACTCAGATGTATTTAGCTAGGATTATAGAAATGAGAAAGGAGGTACAAGTGCATCAAGTTGGCTTTGGTAACGATGGTACAGAGCTTCTTATTTCATAATAGTATAAAGTGTTGTGGACACTTGGCTGTAACCAGATGGTGGTGGCAGTGATTTATGGTTTTCCTTTCAGTTAGGTGGCTTTGTATAAAGGCATTGTTCTAGATATGTGAGTACTTTAATGTGGAGAGCACTTGTCTTAGAAGGAGAGAGAGAGAGATAGATAGAGAGAGAGAGAGTGTGGGTGTGTGTATGTGTGTTTACATGTGTATGCCATCATCATTATGTCTACTTTCCCTACTGACATAGGTTGGATGGGTCATAACACTCTAAGTCAATTCTTATTAGGACTCACTGCCCTCCTAGATAGGTTTGAGGGCCATGTTGTGCTTATCTATTCCAGTTTTGGCAAGGTTTCTATGGCAGGTTACTCTATAATAGCAAACTAAAATTTTAATTTTCCCCTTATTTACTTGGCTACTATAATTTTGCTTCTCCTCCTTCCCTCTTTTCTAATTTTCCTTTCCAGTCTTTTAATAAACTGCGTTCCAATTCTCTGGTTTTCTGTACATGAATGAAATTCCTGAAATTTTTTTGTTTTTACTTTGTGTGTGTGTTTGTGTTTTATCCTTTCCTTTTAACATTTCTAATTTAAAGCCAAAGATTTTAAAATGTTTTGTGATGACTTGATATATGAGTCATCATCATCGTCGTTTAACGTCCGCTTTCCATGCGAGCATGGGTTGGACAATTTGACTGAGGACTGGTGAAACCAGATGGCTGCACCAGGCTCCAATCTGATCTGGCAGAGTTTCTACAGCCTTCCTAATGCCAACCACTCCGAGAGTGTAGTGGGTACTTTTACATGCCACCGGCACGAAGGCCAGTCAGGCGGTACTGGCAACGGCCACGCTCAAAATGGTGTATTTTACGTGCCACCCACACAGGAGCCAGTTCGGCAGCACTGATATTCACTAATACACTTTGTATTTGTTTTAAACAAACACACACAATTATACATAGACAAAAATTAGCTTAAGTTACTCTCCAATAAAGGGATGTATATTTAAATTTTTCCGTCTGATATTTCTGATATTTGATTTTTAATTCTTTTGAAGCTGAAAAAGTCTTGTTATGATACAGTCCTACTTTAAGTGTCATAGGTTGATTGTTGCTCACTTCAATTTTATGAGCCTGCATTCTGATCTCTTATGAAATGGTAAAAGCCTTCTGCTTTTAGTATAAAGGATTATTATTATTATTGTTATTATTATTATTGTTATTGTTATTATTATTATTTATTTATTTATTTTGTTCATGTATATGTGTAATCATCATTGTTTTATTTATTTTATTCAATTTTAGGAAAGTTGAAGCTTGTCTTTGACAATTCCAGAGTGCATTGAATTTATTTTGTTCATAATTTTTGGCCACCATGTCTATACCTCATCTATAAATAGTACAGGTAATCTTCTTGTAAGTCAAATCTGAAAAGCAGATTTGATTCTTGAATGAGTGAGTTATTTTGTATTATTTACACTCATTACCACGGTACCTGTGCATAGAATTCATCTATTGTTGTTTAGGTTCCATTTGGTCGATTTGTTCTCAACACACTACTTGAAGTAAACTAGAAACTCATTAAGGGCATATGTGACATTTTCATTTCTTATTGCTAGTAATTTTTATTATTATTACTATTATCATCTTTACGACTAAAAAATTATTATTAGGAGAAACATTAAGGCATAGGAAAAATATTTCATGGTATATTACTCTTTACTTGTTTCAGTCATTTGACTGTGGCCATGCTGGAGCACTGCCTTTTAGTCGAGCAAATCGACCGCAGGACTTATTCTTTGGAAGCGTAGTACTTATTCTATCGGTCTCGGGGACGTAAACACACTAGCATCGGTTGTCAAACAATGCTGGGGGGGGGGGGACAAACACAGACACACAAACATATACACATATATATATATATATATATATATATATATATATATATATATATATATATATATATATATATATATATATATATATACATACATATATACGATGGGCTTCTTTCAGTTTCCGTCTACCAAATCCACTCACAAGGCTTTGGTCAGCCCGAGGCTATAGTAGAAAACACTTGCCCAAGGTGCCACACAGTGGGACTGAACCTAAACCATGTGGTTGATAAGCAAGCTACTTACCACAAAGCCACTCTTGCGCCTATATTGCAGATCTGTTTTTTTATATTTTACATGTTTCAGTCGTTGGACTGCGACCATACTGGGGCACCACTTTAAAGGGCTTAGTCAAATAAATTGACCCCGGTACTTTTTTTTTTTTTTGAAGGCTGACATTTATTTTAGCGATCTCTTTTGCTGGACCACTAAGTTAAGGGGATATAAACAAACCAGCACCAGTTGTCAAGTTGTGGTGGGTAACAAACATAAAAACAAAGACAGACAGACACATACACACTCATATACAAATATATGACAGGCTTCTTCCAGTTTCCGTCTACCAGATCCACTCATCAGGTTTTGCTCGGCCCAGGGCCGTTGTAGAAGACACTTGCCCAAAGTGCCACTCGGTAGGACTAGTACTGAGTACTTTACTTTGACTTCTGGTACTAGACATTGGTAGATGTTACTCTTATCACAAGCTTAATTTTTATAATAGTGAATTCTTTTATTTTATTTTATTTTAATTAGTGAAGAGGTCAAAATATTAAACTATTGCTGATAAGGTTCTATTCATTAAAAACTTCATGTTAATCCTTGCTTTAGTAATATTATACAGATATATAATTAAGTTTATCTATAAAATGATTTCTTGTAACTCTTTACAAAGGTGTGTCGAAGATTATATGATACTAATTGACCCCATGGATATTCTATGGTTTAATTAGAAACAACCACCAAGTATTAAAGATCTATATGACATTTTAAATGTTATTTTCATAAACTACAGGGTGTCCACAAAGTCTGGGTACATGGGTACTGGGTACATGGGTACTGGGTACATGTCCACAAAGTCTGGGTACTTTAAGAAATTATTATTTCTTATATTTGTTTGTTATGATTTTATTTACTCCATGTACCCAGACCTTGTGGACACCCTGTATATACACACATACACTTACACACATAATATATACTGTTACTAACTACATATATACAACAAATAACTTGAATAATTAACTTGAGGATAAACTATATTTTTAATAAAAGTCCTCTTTTAGTTACCTCTCAAATAAATGTTAATGGCGTGTACATATATGCATATACCCTTCCTCTCTCACAAACATGCACACAGCGAACTAGCATCACTGTGTGTGTGTGTGTATGTGCACAGGCTAATAACATTCGTTTGAATCTCTCTCTCACTCACACGTACCATTCCCTTTCACTGCATGACAGATTTTTACAACACAGGAATTTATCATTAACACTTTAATATTGCCAGTTTTGCTGGACTGGCTCCTGTGCAGGTGGCACGTAAAATACACCATTTCGAGCGTGGCCGTTGCCAGTACTGCCTGACTGGCCTTCTTGCCGGTGACACGTAAAAGCACCCACTACACTCTCGGAGTGGTTGGCGTTAGGAAGGGCATCCAGCTGCCAAATTAGATTGGAGCCTGGTGTAGCCACCTGGTCCACCAGTCCTCAGTCAAATCGTCCAACCCATGATAGCATGGAAAGCGGATGTTAAACAATGATGATGATGATGATGATGATGAGGATATCAAATCCAGAGAGTTGAAAGGCAAAGTTAAGAAAGATTTATTTTAAACTCAGAACCTCCAGTAATGAAACTAAACAATCCTTTCTATTATAGGCACAAAGTCTGAAATTTTGGGTGACGGGTTTAGTTTATTACATCGACCCCAGTGTTCAACCGGTACTTATTTTATCGACCCTGAAAGGATGAAAGGCAAAGTCAACCTAAATGGCATTTGAACTCAGAACGTAAAAACAAGTGAAATGCTGCCATGCATTTTGTCTGGTGTGATGCTAACAATTTGGCCAGCTCAGTCACTTTGGTGAGACTAAATAATAAAAGGTATTTAGTCTTGTTATCACTATTTCCACCAACTTGGTATGCTGGCTGTAGATTATCTTTTACTTGTTTCAGTCATTGTACTACGGCCATGCTGGGGCACTGCCTCAAAGAGTTTAGTGGAACAGATCAACCCAATACTTATTCTTACTCTTCTTCCAAATTGCCAAGTTAAAGGAATGTAAACAAACCAACACCTGCCAAACAGTAGTTGGGGACAAGCACAAAGACTCGCACACACATACATGAATATATATGTGTATCATCATCATCATCATCATCATCGTTTAACATCCGCTTTCCATGCTAGCATGGGTTGGACGATTTGACTGAGGACTGGTGAAACCGGATGGCAACACCAGGCTCCAGCCTGATTTGGCAGAGTTTCTACAGCTGGATGCCCTTCCTAACGCCAACCACTCAGAGAGTGTAGTGGGTGCTTTTACGTGTCACCCGCACGAAAACGGCCATGCTCGAAATGGTGTCTTTTATGTGCCACCCGCACAAGCCAGTCCAGGGGCACTGGCAACGATCTCGCTCGAAAATCCTACAGGAGCCAGTCAGGCGGTACTGGCAACGGCCACGCTCAAAATGGTGCATCTCATGTGCCACCCGCACAAGAACCAGTCCAGGGGCACTGGCAACGATCTTACTTGGCTTGCCGGGTCTTCTCACGCACAGCACATTTCCAAAGGTCTCGGTCAGTAGTCATCGCCTCGGTGAGGCCCAATGTACGAAGGTCTTGCCTCACCACCTCAGCCCAGGTCTTCCTGGGCCTACCTCTTCCACGGGTTCCCTCAACTGTTAGGGTGTGGCACTTTTTCACGCAGCTATCCTCCTCCATTCTCACCACATGTCCATACCAGCGCAATCGTCTCTCTTGCATGCCACAACTGATGCTTCTAATGTTCAGCTTTTCTCTCAAGATACTTACACTCTGACGGGTATTCACATTGACATTACACATCCAACGGAGCATACTGGCTTCATTCCTTGCGAGCTTACGTATGTCCTCAGCAGTTACAGCCCATGTTTCACTGCCATGTAGCATGGTTGTTCGTACGCATGCGTCATACAGTCTGCCTTTTACTCTGAGTGAGAGTCCCTTTGTCGCCAGCAGGGGTAAGAGCTCTCTAAACTTTGCCCAGGCTATTCTTATTCTAGCAGCTACACTTTCAGCGCACCCACCCCCACTACTAACTTGGTCGCCCAGATAGCGGAAGCTATCGACTACCTCTAGTTTTTCACCCTGGAATGAGATAGAAGTTGTTTCCTGTTTGTTTACAGTCTTTATTGCACCTGAACATCTGCCACAAACAAAAACTAACTTGCTAGTTAACCTGCCTTTGATGTTGCTGCACCTCTTATGTGTCCATAGCTTGCACCGGGTACATCTTATAGAGTTACTACCTACTCCTTTTCTACATACTGAGCAGGGCCATCTACCTGAAGGGGTTTGTGTTTTATCTACCTTCCTACTTATTAGGATTTTGGTTTTAGCTAGGTTGACTCTAAGGCCCTTCAATTCTAGACCTTGCTTCCACACCTGAAACTTCTCCTCTAGTTCTGATAGTGACTCCGCAATTAGGGCAAGGTCATCAGCATAGAGGAGCTCCCAGGGGCAACCTGTCTTGAACTCCTCTGTGATTGCCTGGAGGACTATGGTAAATAAGAGGGGGCTGAGGACGGAACCTTGGTGGACCCCTACCTCTACCCGGAATTCATTGCTGTACTCATTTCCAACCCTCACCTTACTGGCAGCATCTCTGTACATGGCTCGCACAGCTCTCACTAACCATTCTTCTATCCCAAGTTTCCTCATTGACCACCAGATAAGGGATCGGGGGACCCTGTCAAAGGCTTTCTCCATGTCAACGAAAGCCAGGTACAGAGGTTTATCCTTAGCTAGGTATTTCTCCTGCAACTGTCTCACTAGAAATAAGGCATCAGTAGTGCTTTTACCTGGCACGAACCCAAACTGCATCTCATCTAAATTGATTCGCTCCCTAATTAGTTGGGCTATGACCCTCTCTGTAACTTTCATAACCTGATCTAACAGCTTGATGCCTCTGTAATTATTTGTATCTAAAGCGTCACCTTTACCATTGTAGCAGTTGACTATGATGCTGCTACACCAGTCATTGGGTATGACTCCTTCGTGTATCACCTGGTTCGTAATACGGGTGACTAGGCTATAGCCAACACTGCCAGATATTTTGAGCATCTCTGCAGTGATTCCTGATGGGCCGGGGGCTTTCCCGGTCTTCATACTCTTAATTGCTTTATCTACCCTGGTACTATCAACTCGGATAGCTGGTTCCTCTATTGGGTCGACATACGGCAGGCTCTCTTTCTCCCATTCATTCTCTTTATTAAGCAATCTATCGTAGTGGCATCTCCAGACCTCTTTCTTTGCATCCTCATTTAATGCAAGCGTACCATCATCCATGCGAACACATTTCTCTCCTACGACATCACTATTCTCTCTCCTACACTGTCTTGCAACACGAAATACCTCGAGTGTATATATATATATATATATATATATATATATATATATATATATATATATGTACACACACACACACACATACATGACAGGTTTCCTTTGGTTTCTGTCTACCAAATCTGCTCACAAGGTTTTGGCCAGCCTGGGGCTATAGTAGAAGATACTTGCCCAAAGTGCCATGGGGTTGGGAAGCAAATTTCTTACCACAAAGCCACGCCTGCACCTAGTTTAGCTATGATTTAAACAAATATTGGGAAAAAATCTGCTTTCTATTTTATTTATCCATATTGATATGGAACATCTGTGAAACTAACTTGATTGCATATGGTGTAACAGTTTGATGAGATAAGATGAATAACAATAGTCAGTGGTTAAGAGTGTAAATCCAATAACTTCTGTTGGTCATAAAGTATGTTTCATAAAGTTCATTGAAAGAGAAATGGGTCAGGTATAGTCTGTTGTGTGTATAATATTAATTGGTAGTGTGAAGGCATGTGACCTAGTGATTAGGGCATTCGACTCGCGATTGTAAGGTCATGAGTTCAATTCCCAGCTTCGCGTTGTGTTCTTGGGCAAGACACTTTATTTCCCGTTGCTCCAGTCTACTCACCTGGCAAAAATGAGTTGTACCTGTAGTTCAAAGGGCCAGCCTTGTCATGCTCTTTGTCACACTGAATCTTCCTGGTACACGTGTCTGTGGAGGGCTCAGCCACTTGCACGTTAATTTCACGAGCAAGCTGTTCCGTTGACCGTATCAGCTGGGACCCTCGTCGTCGTAACCGACGGAGTGCTCCTATATTAATTGGTATGAAGGCAGCAAGCTGTCAGAATCGTTAGCATGCTGGGTGAAATGCTAAGCGATATTTCATCTGTCTTTATGTTCTGAGTTCAAATTCCACTGAGGTCGACTTTACCTTTCATCTTTTCAGGGTTGATGAATTAAGTACCAGCCGTGTATTGAGGTCAAGCTAATCGACTGGCCCAACCACCTCCCCAAAAATTTTTGGCCTTGTGCCTAGAAAAGAATATTAATTGGTATGTAATGCAGCATACAGGGTAACTGTGAGTGTAAATGCCCATTACAGGTATCAGCTGAGGTGTATGCAGAGACTTATGGACATTTGTTATGAATGGGTAATGAGTTCTGGGTAAGAGAGTATTGTGTGTTGGCAATTGAAGGTAAATACAAGGGTGAAAACACAACAGAGGGTGACTGGATGGGAACCTGGGACAATGTATTGAGGTCAGAGCTAAAGATGTTGGATCTCAGGCACGAGATGATACAGGATCAAGACAAGTGTTGATACATGCCTTTCTAACCCTATTTTTTTTACCCCTTGAGCCCCAAGACTCATAGAGCTGGTTACTCAGTTTCTGTGATGATTGAGTGACTGAGACCGCAACGCCACCCTGAATGAAACACTAGTCTGATGTAGGGTCCAAAGCCAACAATCATAACAGCAGAGGACAATGACTCCAGTATTTGACTGGCACTTTAGTTCATCAGTCCCCAAGAGATGAAAGGCAAAGCAGGCATTGGTGGGATTTGAACTCAGAATGTAAAGGGTCGGAAGATATGCTACTAAGCATTTTGTCTGATGCACTAATGATTCTGCCAGCTCACCACTTTTTCTAATCCTATTCCACCATGAAAAAAAAATAATGTGATGAGTATTGAAGATGATGATTGGTTATTACTTCTGGTTTTATCTTGGAACGATTGTTAAATATTTATTAGGGTTATCAGGAAAGTAAAATCTTTAATGTTTGTTTGCACTATCCAGAGGTTTTGTGTAAATACTCTCTCTCTCTCTCTCACATGTATGTATGTATGTATATATATGCATACACACACACTATGAAAACTGGCTTATCTTTCTTGAACTATGTGATTTGTTTGTTTTAATGTTTTCGTTGTTTTTGTATCAAGTACTAAGCGTCCACACACCCAACTAACAAATATTTATGTCTATTTTTCACTAGAATATTAATATAAAAATTTCAGAGTATTTTCTGTTAATTACGTTATTTATTGTTGGATTTCCCCCACCTTCCAACTTACACACACCATTCCTCTCACACACCATTCCTCTCTCCTTCCTTTCTCTTCTTAATCCCCCACAGTGTATGTATATGAGTGTGTGTATGTGTGTGCATATATATATATATATATATATATATATATATATATATATATATGTATGTATATATATGTATGTATATGTATATACATATATATATATATAATGCATCAATGATGAATTAATTGCCATTGCTCACCGAAACAACTTACGTAGTACACCATATTTACAAATATATTTACACCAGTAACCACACCTTGTTGATGTCTTGTTCGCTTCACATTGTAACCCCACAGGTGTACAATGTCCAGCTACTCTGCTACCATGTGGTGCTGTTGGTCAACAATCTCTGCTTTATCTCTGCCTTACTGGCTAGTTGGTGTACATCGATTCTGGGAAGAGATTCTTGTCACTTGAAGCTGTCTTTTTCTCTTTTATATCTCTGTGTATTTATTGGGTGTCAGGTTTAACCTAAATCGCACCCAATGATTCTTTCAATATGTGAGTATGTTCTGTTAAAACTTTACACTTATTTAGCCGCTTCTCTTACCCCCACTTTTCACTACCCTTCTCCTTCTCCCCCTGCTTGGTGTCTTCCACCATTTATTTTATTTTAATTTTACTTTGGTTATTTGCATTTTTTGTTTGTTTGTTTTTCTAACTCAGTTTTTATTTGCTTTTGTTTATTTTGTTTGGAAACATTTTGGGGATCTTTCTGATTTGGCGGACACCATTTGTTTTTTTTAACGAAACACTTTCAAACTTGGGACACTGTTCAATACACCGCCACGAACTTTTCACCAAATTTGGCAAAAATACTCATAACCCTAACTCTAACTCTAAAACCCAAACCTTAACCCTAAATCCCTAAAGCTAAAACCAGTACAAACGCACGGACGATGTCATAAATAACAGTACTGCCGATAGTTGTTGTTGACAAACAACGACACTAATTTTATTCAAGGGAAAAGATCCCATTACACCGCTAGAACGTGTTGTTTACATTCCACAGCAGTAATTGTTTTCACCTCAATAGACGTCAATGACTGGTTGAAATTACCGAAATATGATAATAACTTTTAACATGAAATAAATTTGAATATAAAAATTTGTCTCTGTTCTATAAGACAAAATATACAAGTATATGAAGTTTTAAAGTGTTTCGGTAGAAAATACACTAAATAAAAAATGGTGTCCGCCAAATCAGAAAGATCCCATTTTGGTTACTAACAAAATTTTGTTTGTTTTGACTCTGGAAACTAACTGAATAACAGTGATGATCCTTTTATGGCTGTAAACTAAAAAAAACAAACAAAAAAACATAATACAAATAGAAATCAGAATAAAAGAATGCAGACAAACAGTAATGCTTCAAATATGAGTTTGGCACTTATTCTATTGATTTCTGGGTTTCTTTTACTGAGCCATTAAATTATGAGGATATAAACAAACCAACACCTATTGTCAGGTGGTTGTACAGACGTTCACAAGGGCAGACACACAGACAACACATACACACATGATGAGTTTCGATACACTGTCAACCAGATTCACTCACAAGGCATTAGTTGGCCCTGTGCGGGACACATGCTGTACAGTGTGACTGAACCCAAAAGCACATGGTTGCAAACTGAGCTATCGTTTATTTCTTTGTTATTAGACCGTGGCCATGCTGGGGCACCGCCTTGAAGAAATTTTAGTCAATTGAATTGACCCCTGTACTTTTTTTCTTTTAAAGCCTAGTTCTTATTCTACTGGTCCCTTTTTGCCAAATTGCAGGGATGTAAACACATTGGTTGTCAAGTGGTAGTGGGGGACAAACACACACACACACACAATAACAATAATCCTTGCATTGCTACATGTATTTCCACAACCACGTTTATAAATTCCATCGGAGGATTATTGTTATTATTATTCTATTTATCCTATATTATATTGGTACAGCTCAATGCAATCCCAAAAAACTGGTTCACTAGTCAGCATCATTAGACTGTGACCAGCATAATAGAATAGAAGATTTATTTGCATATTCAAAACGTTTCTCAGAAACAAATTTAAAAGATATATGTATGTATGTATTTGTGTGTGTGTGTGTGTGTGTGTGTACTATAGGCTTCTTTCAGTTTCAGTCGACCAAATCCACATACAAGGCTCGTGGTTGACCCAAGGCTATAGTAGAAGACACTTGCTCAAGGTGCTGCACAGAGGGACTGAACCAGGGACCATGTGATTGGGAAGCAAATTTCTTACCACACGCCCATGCCTAGGCCTGTTTAACAATTTCTTTTTATCTTTAGTTTTCTTATTTTTAGTAGAAAATATGTAGCTGTATAAGCAAAAATTAAAAAAATAATAAATGCGCCCTTTTAAAGCCTAGCCAGGCTCATGGGCCCTGTTTGCCGGTTTCAATGGTGTATGTGTTCCCCAGCAAGACGGGATGCCAGTCCATTGCAGCGTTACTCATTTTTGCCAGCTGAGTGGACTGGAGCAACGTGAAATGAAGTGTTTTGCTCAAGAACACAGCGCGTCGCCCGATCCAGGAATCGAAACCACAATCTTACGATCATGATGTTGATACCCTAACCACTAAGCCACGTGCCTCCACATAAACAAGAGTAGTATAACTTAATCCAGTATAGCAGCGGCTCTACTGGATTGTTCTTGTACAGACAGTGGAATAAGATAGGCTTATAACTCTTAAAACAGAGCAATCTAAGGTACCATGCATAGCCTGTATTTTTCTCTTGCAGTTTCCCCAAATTCTTTCTACTATATTTATATACAGAGTGAAATAATTTGGATCAATGAGTACTAACGAGGAAAAGGATATATTTATGGCATTTACATGCATTCCATCATTAGAACTGGTACCATTGTTATTCACCAGAGGCAATATGTGCTTGTCGCAATTACGATGACTGAATAAGACCATGTGATGCTAGGAATTTTAAAGTTTCTTCTGAATCCATTGTAATTTGAATAATAACATGTAGTTTCAATAATGGAAAGAAAATCTATTGACTTTACTGTTTGTATTGTATTCTGCTATTCTGCTTGTCTGTCGGTATTTTAACACTGTTTAGTGTACAGCTATAAGAATTGCCATGAAAGCAGAAATTTCTTTCATTCTTTGAATTGAATCTATATTTCCAATTTCCAACAGTAACATACATACATACATATATATAGTGGGTTTATGTTTTTTACAGGCCTGTCTTTGTGGGTTTGGTAGTATTCAGTAAACGGATTTTATATATATATATGTGTGTGTGTGTGTATCTTTGTTGGTTTTGTTTATACTCCAGTACCACTTGATGAGCAATGAGCTTAGCAGTTCAGCAAAAAGAGACTGATAGAATAAATATCCTTTTCTACTCTTGGCACAAGGCCCGAAATTTTGGGGGAGGGGGGGCCAGTCAATTAGATCAACCCCAGTATATATAACTGGTACTTAATTTATCGACCGAAAGGATGAAAGGCAAAGTCAACCTCGGTGGAATTTGAACTCAGAATATAAAGACAGACAAAATGCCGCTAAGCATTTCGTCCGGCGTGCTAACGTTTCTGCCAGCTCGCCGCCTTTGATAGAATAAATATCAGGCTTCGAAAAAGAAATAAATATTGCGACTGATTTGAGTAAACCCTTCAATGTGGCACTCCAGCATGGCCACAGTCTAATAGCTGAAAAGATAAAAGATGATTAATACTTCTGCACAGTCAATATAAGGCAGGGCTGACTCTTTCACTTACAAGTATAGCCCATCCAGTGGAGTTTCAAGCAGTTTCTATTAGTCCAATTTCACTCAAAAGCCTTGGGTTGATTCAAGGCTTTGGTAAATGATGTTGGCCTTAGGCAGTGGTGGGCTAAGAGATTGAAACTAGGACCTCATAATTGCAAAACAAACTTTTTAACCATTTGGCCATGTCTGTGCTCTGTAAACATAAATTTAAAAACAAAAGGTCATAAAAACAAACAATACAAATTACAGAATTGCACATTTCTAAGACATTCTGTGGTAGTTTTCTATTTTGGTAAAGAATGAGATTTTTGCCAATTTGTATAGTTCTGTTATTTTAAAATTATTTGTAACCCCTGGTTAGACATATTGAAGCAAGTAGTGTTATCTACCCTGGGGTAAGATGTTATGGTTGTTGAAAGGTTTTGTGTGTGCATACATGCACACACGTGCATATATATATGTATATACATATATATAGGTGCAGGAGTGGCTAGCATGTGGTAAGTAGCTTGCTTACCAACCACATGGTTCCGGGTTCAGTCCCATTGCATGGCACCTTGGGCAAGAGACTTCTACTACAGCCTCGGGCCGACCATGGCCTTGTGAGTGGATTTGGTAGACGGAAACTGAAAGAAGCCCGTTGTATATATATATGTGTGTGTGTGTGTGTGTATGTTTGGTGCGTCTGTGTTTGACCCCCCCAACATCGCTTGACAACTAATGCTGGTGTGTTTACATCCCCATAACTTATTCTTTGTCTCTTTTGCCAAATCGCTAAGTCCTGGGGTCAATTTCTTCATATAAAGGCAGTGCTCCAGCATGGCCACAGTCAAATGACTGAAACAAATGAAGGAAAAAGAATATATATCTATATATATATATATATATATCTATATATATATATATATATATATAATAGCAGTTTCACTCAGCCCCACATGATGTGTTTTGTGTGTGCATAGGGTGTTTATTGCATCAGATGTTAGGAGTCAGAGTGCAAGGTTTGAGATGGCTTCTAGGTGTTTAGGCCTCCATTGGCCAGCTTAGGTGGTGTGGTATTAATATTGAAGTGACACTAACTATAATCGTTATTTTCAGTCCCATGTATTTGGACAGGATGTTGGCAGAATGCTGGCACCATGTTGACAGCCAACTGTGACATAGTATATTCAACGACATCAAATCTTTGTATTGGATAACACACATGTTGGATGGAATGTTGGCACAGATTGGAAGCTCAGTCATCACTCAGTGGAATATGAACAGCGACTGAGCCTCTGACTCATGCTAACATCCTACTCCACCATGTGCATTGCCCAATACAAGGATCTGATGTTACCGAATATACTATGTTGCAGCCTGTTGCAAAAGTGTTACCAGCATCCTGCCAACATCCTATCCAAGCACGTGGACCTAAAAATTATGAAAATAGCTAGCATGACTTCAATATCCTGCTAACGTCCTATCTGAACATGTGGGCCTGAAAACAAAGAATATAACTGGTGTCACTTTGATATCATTAATACCACATGATCTCAGCTGCCCAACAGATGTTTAAACATTAGAAGGCATCTTGAATTTTCTCTAATCTTTAACTCCTAACATCTGATGAGATGGACTTGTCCATGTGAAGCTTAGTCGAACTGTTATTAAATACATGTAACTCTGGCCAAATGAGTTGACTGCTACTTTCTTTTGTTCACTCATATGTATGCATATTACATTACTTATTCAGAGGAAGATGGGCAGCACCTTAGAATTATTTCAAGGTTTCTGAGACTTGTGGGAAGAAGTTATCCTCAGACTGGACCCCAAATACTTGCAACAGAGTTTAGTTTATTAAAGACACCAAATGGCTAGGAGGTGATGTTAAACTAGCCAACAATATTACCGTAAATCCTCGAGTATAGTTCGCCCTTGAGTATAATATGCAGGGGATTTTTAGGGGGCTGTACTTCTGAAAAACGTAAACCTTGTGTATAATACGCACCCCTTCTCTAACTTGAGTCAAGGAGGTCTATATAACGTCCTTGGTTTGTAAACATATATACGGTAACGTCCTTTATTATTATTGTATATATAACATCATGCAAACATGTAGCTTTTTTGTGCATATTGTTTGCAGAAAATAAAGAAATAACAGTGAAAAATAAATATTAAGTAAATTGCCTTTACATATTTATCACTTAGAAAATTTTGCTTTGAAAATATTTTTCATTTTTAACGTTGTATATAGTATGCACTAGAAATTTTGACCTTTTGACCACATCCTACCCGACACTTACAATTGCTTATCCACATTCATTGA
Source organism: Octopus bimaculoides (assembly GCF_046866305.1). Classification (NCBI taxonomy): domain Eukaryota; kingdom Metazoa; phylum Mollusca; class Cephalopoda; order Octopoda; family Octopodidae; genus Octopus; species Octopus bimaculoides. The sequence goes on along the minus strand of NC_142930.1, from coordinate 158,542,392 downwards.
GATGTGATACTAGTGAAACCAAAAACTCAGTTTCTGGTGTTGTGTTGAGTGGTTTATTTTTTAATCTATTGAGTGATTGTTGTACCATTTAGGAAAATTTGTGCTTAGCACAACAGGCTCATGAGACATTCATGTAGTTATACAGTATTTCCTGTAGTTACAGCAACATTTAAAGTTTAGTCATTGCATGGAATGCAGTGATGAGATTTGATATTTTGACCAAAATGGCATTCTTATTGACTTAATCTCAAAGTATTTACCAAAAACTTGGTCAATTTAAAAAAAACAAACAAGTGTAGGTAAAACATTTATAGAAGTTGGTGGATATTCTAAAATAATTGTACAACACATAAAGTGACACCTGGTACTTTAATACCTTTAGTGGAGTACACTCTGTTGCAAGCACTCAGGTCAGGTCATTTGTATGATGATACCTCTCTCCCCTACTCCCTTTCACCAGTCTTGAAACCCCTCTAAAAATGGACTCTGCCTTACTTCATGACAAGAAAAGTGAAAAGTAAAAATATATAGCTGTAGTCAATTACTCTGTCAGTATTTCTTATGATTATTACTTTTTGCACTCAAAAATTTATATATTGAAACACTGCTTTGCATGTTTGCTGTTACTCTATTTATTAGCCACATCCTTAAGTGGATATTAAAAAGAAAATATATTTAGATGAGTAAAAAATGCTTGGATAAAGTAGTTCCTCTATTTCCAAATTGTGTTGCCAGTAGTGGTGCTTCTGTAGTGTATAGAATCTAAGGTTCCTATTTAGTTATTAGTTCTTTTTTGAAATTGTTTTTTGAAATTATATTTTGATAATTTTTCCAACTGATTTAAAAAAATTTTCCTGTTAATATAATTGATATATTAAAAGTACATAATAGTATCCAGGGCAACAGTTGGTGGTTCATTCAATAAATATAGATATTTTGATTAAACACTTAGACTACAATTCATAGATCTGTGAGTGTCTGCAGACTGCTTTCACTTTCAGTTCCAGAATATAATCTCGAGTAATGAAACCAATCTGTTACTTTCTAAACACATAAGCAAATAGAATGTTGCATGTAGCAACAGTATCATGATATTACTATCAAGATCAGCTACATGACTTCTACACAACTTTTTGTCTATTCTGTCAGTTCAAGAATTTAACCCACCTGGGGTGGTGAGAAAAAAAATGCACACTTGAATTAGAATTGTTGTATAGCATTAAAATAAAGTTAGGTTAATATAAACGGAGAACGATGAATAACAGTAGCATATTGTGCTGGAAGTGCTTATGGTAATCTGAAAAATAACAAACAACTTAAGAACATCAAATTCTGCTGACTGAGATTAGGATGGATATAAGAGTATTAAAGATAACTTTGTATGGCAATTAGTGTACTTGAAAGATGTAAATTTGCATGGTGATCAAAAAAGATGTGTGTGTGTGTGTGTGTGTGTGTGTATTACTTGCTTGAATCCTGAAAACAACTATTAATAAAAAGCAATACAAGCCAGCATGGGAGTTTCTACATAATTGTTTCACCTGTTAGAAATGGTGGCCAAATTCTTTCATTCCCAGACCCCACCATTCTTTAAAAAAAGAGACACATTGGCAAATATAATCTTAATATATATAAAAAGAGGAAAGAAAAATCACAGGATGGTCCCGATTGAAATGCTTTTGATCAGAGGTCTACTCAATCAGGATTCACTTGGAACTAAACAACATCAGCTAATTTTTAACATTGCCATAAGTCCACAATTTTGTTTGGATAAGAGTACAATCAATTGAATTGCAACAAGACTAGTATTTATTCTTTCAAATCTGGAAAGACAGAAATTAAAGATGAAACTAAAATGATTTGAATTCAGGATCAAAAATAGAAAGCAAAAAAACAAAAAAAATCAAGATTGTAACTTAATACTCCTGAATATTTTGTCCATCCACCATTGTACCAATTATAATATTCACTAGGATGATAATGAAAGTTAATTCTTTCTACTATAGGTACAAAGCCTTCATTACATTTCGGAGAAGGGGACTAGTCGATTGCATTGGCCCCAGTACTCAATTGGTACTTATTTTATCAACCCTGAAAGAATGAAAAGCAGAATTTGAGCTCAGATTATAAAGAACTAGAAAAAATGCTGCCAAGTGTTTTGTCTGATGTGCTTAATAATGATGAAGATTTCTAATCTTAGCACAAGGGCAAAGGGGTATGGTCGACTGAGTTGGCCCTGTATATAACTACTACTTACATTATTGACTTCCAAAACTTTTGCTTTAGTTACATAAAATGGATGATTGCTTTTGTTGTTGTTTAGCTTCAGTTCAACCTTGATTGAATTTCCTAATTGTGACCATCCTGTTATTTTAGAGGTGTGTAGGTCTATGTTGTCTAAGGTGAGTTTTCTTGAAGAAAATTTTGGGAGAATGGAGAGAATTTTTGCTGCTATTTCTAGCAGATGGGTGATTGAGTGGAAATTCCCTCGTTGGTTTGTATGACGGATAATTAATATCGGTGATGGTTATTGTCATAACTATTAAAGCTTTAACACCATACAAAAAAAAAAAAAACATTTAATGGTAAAGTTTGTTTTGTTTGTTTCTGATATTAAAAAAAAAATTTCTTCATAAATTTTAAAGAACTTGTATGCAGGAAAAGTAAATATCCTCACTTGCCTGACTTTCATCATATTCCAGTCTGCTACCTCCTTGGCATGTATTTATAACATTACCTTGAAGAAGTAACAGCCCAGGAAATTTCAAGGAGTTAATAGTATACCCAGTACTCCCTTAGGAATGCCTTTATTTATAACACTCTGTTGAGAAATCCCAAATTTGTCAACCACCGTAATGGTTATAGTGCTGTATTTCATAGCACAAAATATGCACCTTCCCCACCAAAAAAAATATGTCTCAAAAAATTGCCCTGGGTCCTACATGTGAAGTTAGGCCTATATTACATGCTTAAATCACTAAAACCATCTGAATATATACTACTGAAATTGGAGTGCATCTCATATCTCTGTGCATCTTTTATTATGCCATTAAATATGGTGGTTAGTATTAGGAAGTGTGTTTTTTTTTATAAATTTTCATGAATATCCAAATTTAATTTGATTGTATTAAATATTGAAAATGTAAAGGTTAGCTGAATTAATACACGAAGTTTGAATGACAAAGACATTTGGAGGCACTTGGAAAAGATAAATTAAAATATTTTATTAATTCTTGTAACTATTTGAATTGGGAAAACCTAGCATTAATTATATTTTTATTTATTAATTTATATTTAAGTCTTGTCTTAATCTGTAATCTCTTAGTTTGTAATTTAATCATGTAAAAAATAACTATTGTGGTTTTTAATTTGTTTGTTTTTTGTTTTGTTTTAATACGAAAACTTTTGACAAGAAAGTTGATTGTTGTTTAATCATTTTTCTCTGTCACTCATCTAGATCGCAAGATGTTGAACCGACTGGCAGCATGGATAGTAAACAACTATATTGGAGAATATGTGGAAAATTTAAACCGAGACAGCGTTTACGTTGGTCTCCTGGCTGGTGAGAAACCCTTTTTATGACTGATTTGTATTGTCATCTCTCATCTATTTGTTCCTTCATGTCTTTGTCATCAGTTTGCAATCCTGTTTTCTTTTTTTCTTCCCACCCAGCTTAAATTGTCTAGCCATACTAGTTCTCGTCATCTCTTACCTGGTCGTCCCACTGGTTGACCTTTATAAAGCACACCTTTGACCTTTTCATCTGCTTGAGAATCTAAACTATGTTGTTGAATGTGTTTTTTTTTTTTTTTTTTTTTGCACAATGGCGCAGTTGTGGCTGTGTGGTAAGTAGCTTGCTTACCAACGACATAGTTCCGGGTTCATTCCCACTGCATGGCACCTTGGGCAAGTGTTTTCTACTATAGCCTCGGGCCGACCAAAGCCTTGTGAGTGAATTTGGTAGATGGAAACTGAAAGAAGCCTGTCGTATATACATCATCATCATCATCAATCTAATTTGGCAGAGTTTCTACAGCTGGATGCCATTCCTAACGCCAACCACTCAGAGAGTGTAGTGGGTGCTTTTACGTGTCACCCGCACGAAAACGGCCACACTCGAAATGGTGTCTTTTATGTGCCACCCGCACAAGAGCCAGTCCAGGGGCACCAGCAACGATCTCGCTCGAAAAACCTCATGTGTCACTCACACAAGAGCCAGTCCAGGGGCACTGGCAACGATCCAGCTCGAAAGATTTCATGTGTCGCTTGCACATGAGCCAGTCCGGGGGCACTGGCAAACGATCCCGCTCGAAAAAGCCTCATGTGTCACCCGCACAAGAGCCAGTCCAGGGGCACTGGCAACGATCCTGCTCGAAAGACCCCATGTGTCGCCCGCACACGAGCCAGCCCGGGGGCACTGGCAACGATCTCGCTCGAAAGATTTCATGTGTCGCCCGCACATGAGCTAGTCCAGGGGCACTGGCATCGATCCCGCTTGAAAGATTTCATGTGTCACCCGCACAAGGGCCAGTCCAGGAGCACTGGCAACGGTCTCGCTCGAAAGATATCACGTGTCGCCCGCACATGAGCCAGTCCAGGGTCACTGGCAACGATCCCGCTCGAAAAACCTCATGTGTCACCCGCACAAGAGCCAGTCCAGGGGCACTGGCAACGATCTCGCATGAAAGATATCATGTGTCGCCCGCACATGAGCCAGTCCAGGGGCACTGGCAACGACCCTGCTCAAAAAAATTTCATGTGTATATATATATATATATGTGTGTGTGTCTGTGTCTGTCCCTCCAGCATCGCTTGACAACCGATGGTCGTGTGTTTACATCCCCGTAACTTAGCGGTTCGGCAAAAAGACACCGATAGAATAAGTACTAGGCCTGCAAAGAATAAGTCCTGGGGTCGATTTGCTCGACTAAAGGCGGTGCTCCAGCATGGCCGCACTCAAATGTCTGAAACAAGTACAAGAGTAATGGTTGTGTGGAATCTGTGTCCTACATCTGCAACAAAGAAGTAGGAACAGTACTTGTCAGATCGGAAGATCGATTACAAGAATCATGTACCTTGTCTGGTTACATTTCAATGACTAAAGTAAGCTCTGACATCCTGGTCATACGGTTAGTAATGTAATACCTTTACCTGGTTTCCAATGTAATTTTTAATTTAAAAAAAACAAAGCTATCCAGTTGTTTTCTTATACTCTTTTACTTGTTTCAGTCATTTGACTGCGGCCATGCTGGGGCACCACCTTTAGTCGAGCAAATAGACCCCAGGACTTATTCTTTGTAAGCCTAGTACTTATTCTATCGGATGCTTTTGCCGAACCGCTAAGTTACGGGGACGTAAACACACCAGCATCGGTTGTCAAGTGATGTTGGAGGGACAAACACAGACACACAAACACACACACATACATACATACATACATATATATATATATATATATATATATATATATATATATATATACACATACATATATACATACATATATATGACAGGCTTTTTTCAGTTTCCGTCTACCAAATCCACTCACAAGGCTTTGTGAGTGGATTTGGTATGGGGACTTAGTGGTTCGGCAAAAGAACCCGATAGAGTAAGTACTAAGCTTACAAAGAATAAGTCCTGGGGTTGATTTCCTTGACTGAAGGCGGTGCCCCAGCATGGCCGCAGTCAAATGACTGAAACGAGTAAAAGAGAGTAAGTGTAATATATATATATATATATATATATATATATATATATATATATATATATATATATATACATATACACACACATTGCTTCTCTTTACTATGTCTTTCATCCACTAGATGCTGTTAAAGTTAGTGAATAAGATGACATTTAATGCAGTTGTACTTATAAACTGACTTTATGAATTTTGCTGTAAATGTCAGTTCTGAATTCTTATTTCAGCTTAATCATTAAAAGTGTCAGAAACGATCAATGTTAGTAATCAATTGGAAATTTGCACCTTTTTTTTTTATTAATAGTCCTGAGAGACATAGTATCCTGTAAACTTCTTAGGCTTTTTGATACAGCTAAATATAGTTGGGATTGGTAAAAATGATGTTTACTTTTAACTGTTGTGAGTTGATACTAAGTAAAAAGATTAATTATATGTATCATCATCATTATCATCATACCTATTCTATCGGTCTCTTTTTGCCGAACCGCTAAGTTACGGGGACGTAAACACACCAGCATCGGTTGTCAAGCGATGTTGGGGGACAAACACAGACACACATACATCTATATATATATTACATATATACAACGGGGCTTCTTTCAGTTTCCCTCTACAAAATCCACTCACAAGGCTTTGGTTGGCCCGTGGCTATAGTAGAAGACACTCGCCCAAGGTGCCACGCAGTGGGACTGAACCCGGAACCATGTGGTTGGTAAGCAAGCTACTTACCACACAGCCACTCCTACGCCTATGATAATAAAATGAAAAAATTATATGCAGTTGAGGCAATATTAAACTGAAATAACCATATATGTGTCATTCTTCATGTGAATACATTGTTGAAAGGCAAATTTACTGCAGGTAATATCTTTTATGGACATGTGTCCATAAGAGATGTTATCTATAGATGAGTGCAAGTTTGCGTTTCAATGATACATTTGTATTAAGTATCATGCATCGATTCTTTTATTCTTGTTTCAGTCATTTGACTACGGCCATGCTGGAGCAGTACCTTGAAATGTTTTAGTCGAACAAATTAACTCCAGAACTTATCTTCTAAGCCTAGTACTTATTCTATCGATCTTTTTTTGCCAAACTGCTAAGTTATGGGGATGTAAACACACACCAGCACCAATTGTCAAGCAGTAATGGTGGGTGGGGCACAAACACAGACACAAAGACACACTCGCACACACATTTATGATGAGCTTCTTACTGCTTCTGTCTATCGTATCCACTCACAAATCTTTGGTTGGCCAGAGGCTATAGAAGGCACTCACCCAAAGTGCCACTCAGTGGGACTGAACCTGGAATCATGTGGTTGGAAAGCAAGCTTTTTTCCACACAGCCATAGATGGCTCTGAAAAATAAACACATGGTAGAAACAGGAATTTTTCTTTTTTTTTTTTTTAAAGCAAAATATTCTTTCTCTCACTGAAGAGTGCTTAGTTCTAGTTTTCAACCCCAAACAACATTTGGAATGGCAATTTCATGCAGTTTAGGATTTGGAGACAGTTGTGGATATTTGTGGTAATAAGATTTTTAAAGAGTTGAAGAAGTAACATATAGTTGGCTAAAGTCACTAATGACATTAGCGTGAATGTAAACATACCTTGAAGCTAATAATTCCGAAGTAAACAAATATGGAGCAAATGTGTTTTTTTTATTTAGTAGCTAAGTTTTTAGTAATGGAATAATACAAGCTGGTAATTAACATAGTACTATTTCTGAGCCAACATCTGAAATATTTACGGAGTAGAAAATAGTTTGTGTGAAATAGTCCATTGCTTCTATAGCCGAGTCATTTTAATGTCAAATAATCCAGTTGTTGAATTTTCTGTTGAAGTGACAATCTTTGTATATATATATATATATATATATATATATATATAGAAACCTTTATTTCTTAGCTGTATAAGTAATATCTAAAAGTTATGTAGGTATTTACATAATAGTTGCAATATAAAGACTGAGTATTTTAGTGTTTTTTTTCTTTCTCTCTTCTCTTTTTAATCCTGAGAGCCTTAATGGATACAGTTTCATTTATTTTCTTTACAACGTTGCATACAATATATAAAGAAAATTGATTTAAGTTGTTACATTAACTGTTGCATTGTCGGTTACTATCGAGTAGGTTGCATTCTGCAATTGTGGCATGATGTCTGTTTATTGTAACTCTTCCTAACCTTTGAGGTATTGGAATGAAAGAGGATGCTACTGAAATGTTTCCTTTTCTGTAAATGAAAGATATCAAAGAAATCTGGGACTCATTTTTTTTTCTTTCCATTTCAACAGTCTACTTAGCTGAAAATATTTAGTTCACTACTCTGCATAGAATATTTCATTTCTGCCGTAAAGGTTACATTAGACTACTGTTTATACATTAGAATATTGTTTATGCACTTTATTGTCTCTCGCCTTCTCTATCTCAGACTCAATGCATTTTGCTCTATATCCGCAAGAAAGCACTCTGTCTGAAGATCACACTCACCAGTATTTGATAAATACTGACCCAATGTAAAATGGTTTCTCTTTCAACCTTTGCTAGCTGCTAAATCCTTTACAGCAGATATCTTTCCACACACCCAGGGTAACTGTGTTCAATAAAAACACATGTTAATCAAAACACTGAGCCACCATTGGGTTATATCTTTTCTCTACCAATTCTGTTTCTAATGACAGTACCATATAAACATGATAATCCTGTCTCATTGCCACTTAAAACCTATCAACTTATTTTGCCTCCCTTTCTCTGCCACTCATCAACACTATGTCACTATTTCTTTCCATTGTAGCACTTTATCCAATGCCTCCTCTTAAAACTGCCTCCATCCAGTATTAACTTCCCAATTGATACCTAGAGCTTTTCAAAGTCAATGTTAACTGTTTTAGTCTCACCAATTTACTTCAATTCCTTAATCTAATCTTAATTCCTTCAATTCCTTAATCTAATCTAGTCTCAAATGTTTGGGCCACTGCTTCCATATTATAGATTAACTTACAAAAATTACCAAAATAGAAAAGTTCTTTCTGAAACAAGCACAAAACCACAAATTTATAGAGAAATTTTTGTCTACACAAATCACTAGTTTCATCAGACTTTCGTGTTTTCCTATATTATCAGTTATTCTGGTCAATAATTGTTATCTACATATATCTTGCTGGTTAGTCACTGAAACACTATCTTCTTGCTCTTAAGAGAACCTGATTTTCATGGGAATTTGTATATTCTGACAACGTCGTTCTCATTTGCTGAAAAAAACTGTTGGACTTGGAAGCCTGATAGAGTAGTATTGAATCAAAATAGATGGAAATATGCACATTGCTATAATTAGAACCACTAATTAGTATCAAGAATCACAAAAGACAGTTTTTGAAAAGCGAGCTGCCATGCTTAGTATACAGGAGAAGGCAGGAGACAGAAATGTGATACTCTGTAGTCAGTGGGTACACAATAGGTACAGTGTAATACTTGCTAGGTAAACCCTTGTGGACAAGTAAATAGCTGGCAGAAAGAGAAGGAATGTATTTAAGATGTAGGACTACTCTGTTTATGTAATAGGGACGTTGTTATCTAGGTAATAAAGATTTCATATTTGGTGGCTTTTAAGGTGCGTATTTAAAAACAAAAGCAAAAAAATCCCCAGAAAACCAGCCTGTTTCTTATAAATGCAAGATCAGGATTTGGGTTGGCAAGTAGTGCTTCAGATATAACGGTGCCCTATAAAATGAACAGCAGACATGTCTTTTACCAAATTACTTCCTAGAGTTATTAGGAAGTATTTTCTAAGGTAGCAAATGTATTATAAGCAGTACTTATTTCATATGAAATAACATTCATCATCATTTAACGTCCGCTTTTCATGCTAGCACGGGTTGGACGATTTGACTGGGGACTGGCGAACCAGACTCCAATCTGATCTGGCAGAGTTTCTACAACTGGATGCCCTTCCTAATGCCAACCACTCTGAGAGTGTAGTGGGTGCTTTTTACGTGCCTTTGGCACGAGGGCCAGTTCAGCGGTACTGGCAATGGCCACACTCAAATGGTGTTTTTTTGCGTGCCACCTGAACAGGAGTCAGTCCAATGTTTTGTTCACGTGCCACCGGCACAAGTGCCAGTAAAGCAAAGCTGGAAGTGATCGCGCTCAAATGATGCTTTTTACGTGCCACCGGCACGGAAGCGAGACCGCTGCTCTGGCAGTGATCTTGCTCGGTTGGTGCTGTTAGCGCTCCACTGGCACAGATGCCAGTCATTGAATTTGGTTCAGTTTCGATCTATATATATAATATTAACTGACAATTGATTTTATATGGTGGTATTTAAACAAAATTAAAATAACTTTGTAGTTCAGATGGTACCTGTATTTAGAGTTGTTTATGAGACAAAAAAGCCATTTATGTGAGAATCTTTTGTTGTGTACAAAACACCATATTAATAAATAAAAAGGTTTTAGTTGTTTGATAAAACCAGTTTAAATTTATGAGTAGTTTAAAATTGAAGGGGATCAATAAAGTATCAGACTTCAAAAACAAAAAATAAGTACTGTGGTCGATTTGTTGGACTAAACCTTTAAAACTGGTGTCCCAGCACGGTTATACTGCAATGACTGAAACGTGCAAAAGATAAGAGTTTCTCTCTGAGGGAAAGTCAAACTAAATGATACATATGTATGTTGTTAGGTAGCAGTGAAACATGGACAGGGAATACAAGTGATTTAGTAATGAGATTGGGACAACTTTGATAGGATTTACTGCAAATACAGTTATAACAAAGATTAAATGAAAAATCATGCATATGATAGATACCCGCAATTTCTTAATATTTCTTACAGTGTAAAAAAAAAACAATTCAGTATTGAGTACAAGTCAAGCTCTTTGTGTGGAAAATAAGATATGATGATGATTTTGGCCATAGTTTCCTTTTCATTAGATTTGATATTTGTAAATATAAAAGAGGATTCTGCTTCTTTGTCATCAAGCAGTGTGTGTGTGTGTGTGTGCACCGGCACCCATTTGATTGCATAAAAATATGTATATGTACACATACTAAAATATAAATAAATGTCCTTCTAGCCTGCCAGGCGTTTAATTACAAATCAATACTAAATACCATCTCAAGTACACTGCATGTGTTAATATATATATATATATATATATATATATATATATATATATATATATATATATATTGTTTTTATGTCAAGTTATACATAAAACCAATATATATATATATATATATATATATATATATTGTTTTTATGTCAAGTTATACATAAAACCATTTAACATTAAACCAAAGAATTACTCAATATTTTTTAGTAGAGTGTGTTTGTTAACCCTTTAGCATTCACATTATACCTCTTGAAACTAAAAGGTAAGGAACTCCTTTGGTCATGGATAACCATGGGATTGCACCTAGAAAGTTCCCTCCGAAGCACAAGTCCGGGTATGGTTATTTTTATGGAAGACCAGTAGTCACCCATGCATACCAGGTGGCTGTTGCCAGTACCGCCTGACTGGCCCTCGTGCCGGTGGCATGTAAAAGCACCCACTACACTCTCAGAGTGGTTGGCATTAGGAAGGGCATCCAGCTGTAGGAACTCTGCCAGATCAGATTGGAGCCTGGTGCAGCCATCCGATTCACCAGTCCTCAGTCAAATCGTCCAACCCATGCTAGCATGGAAAGCGGACATTAAACGATGATGATGATGTATCCAATTAGCTTCTGTGCTTCTCCATCTCTCAAGCTTCTTTCACAATGCTTCAGTTGTTTCAGGAAGCCTAAGCAAAAGTCAGTTGCTCAGGCTGCTACAAAGTAGGATTGAATACAAAACCATATAATTATGAAGTGGACATTGTTAACATTATGATTGTGTCTTCTGCATCATAGTATCTATGTGAGTGTGTCCATGTTTGTGTGTAAGCAGTGTAACACTGCCTTTGTTTTTTATATAATGAAGACTCCAAATGGATGAATATGCACTCACTTCAGTTCATTGTGGATGTGCATGCAAACACTAAGCCAGCCATGCACTCACCCACTTATTTACCCCTCCTGCCATCCATTCGCTCACACATCCATCTAACTTTTGGTAAACACTTCTTGTAAATAAAGAGAAGACAAGCATTCATCTAAAAATAATTCTAGTCATTGGCATACGGTTCATTAAATTTGATTCGACATTAAACCCTTGTTGCCATTATGAAAGCTTTTAGACCACTGCGTGTGTGTGACTTAGGTATAAAATTCATAGAAGGGCATTAGAGACAAAATAGACATATGCACATAATCTTAGACATATGCACATAACACCCCACACACACACACACACACACATTCTGAATACAAGAAAGGTTGTCCGTTTTCTTTTTAATCTTCTTTGTCGTCGTTTTTTTTTTATTTTCTTGGACTACTTTTAAACTGAGCTGCCACCCACTGCTTCATTTTCAGAATACCAGAATACAGTTTCTATTAATAACTAATTCCACTGTTCTATTTTATTCTATTCTTTCTTTCTTGACTTTATGAAAGACGTTCATTTTATTTCATTTTCATTTATATTTCAAAATGTGTTACATATATTTGGAGGAAACTATGTGTATAAATCCATACTGCGGTTTCCCATTTCTAATTTTGTTTCATATTCATGAAAGCACCACATAGACATAAACAAGCAAAACATATACAAGTTTTGTTTGCTTAGCAAGGATTTTTCTCCTCCTCCTCTACCTCTTTCATCTCCTCTTTAACCTTCAGTTGACAGTATCATATATATATATATATATATATATATATATATATATATATATATATATATAGAGCATTCTTTTTATCTTGATAATATGCATCTTTTGGCAACTGTAACATACCTGTTACTGCTAACATCAGAACCAATTATTTATATAATCTCACTGCTGTAAAATGTGCATTTGCAAAAATGTCAAAATGTGTGTGTATTACATATATAGTTTCACAAACTGGGTTTGAAGATTGTAGTGCAGTAATTTATAGTGCTTGTAATTGATGCATGTTGCTCTCTGCTTAAAGCTACTAATATTACTGATGCTGGCTATTCTCCTTAACCATTCTGATATCAATCTGCCTGAGACTACCTCTGGCTCTCTGATACCAACCTTATACTTGAAAGGGATCTAATTTTAAATCTTCCATTTAAAATTCCCGTCAATTTATGTTTCAAACACTAACTTAATAGTGACAAAGTTGTTTTGCTAAACTCTTCATTATTTTGTAAATTAATTGATACAAAGGCAGTGTATTTCAACAAAAATATACTAACAAAATAGTTAAAGGAGAGTAAAAATAGTTGTTTATGTAGGCTTCTGCCTGTGTGTACAGAGCCTTCACATCACTAAAATTTTACAATACCTCCATGGAAACTGAGCTTCTCACTATTCCAGGTTATAATAGGCCACAGGGCATCTTGGAGTAGTTGTGGGCCTCAGAGATATGGTGTGCAGGCCTCCCACTGTATGAACATAGCCAGCTGCTTGTGAGCTACTACTTCAGTTATGAGCAAATAGTCTTACCACCTTTCATGTAAGTATATTGAGAGAAAGACGAAAGGAGAATACTCTGACAGTAAAGCAATGAGCTGGTAGTGTGCAACAGGCAGGCCGAAAAGGACAAAAGAGCTTTCAGCCAGGATGTGAGACTTGTCATCCTGGGACCATCCTTGTTACTGAGATTTATCTCATTATGGTGAAGCTAATGCTACTGAGGATGGCACTTCAAAATAGCACTTCAAAATAGCCCTTCAAAATAGCACTTCAAAATAGCCCTTCAAAATAGCACTTCAAGATCTTCCTTCTACAGGTCTCTAACAGGTTAACTACTCAATTATTTTAATTGAAATTTGAACATGTGAAAATAAGTTGTCCTGGATGGGTTGTTATTAAAAGGATGAGGTGGGAGGAGTAAAATATAATACTCAGCACCATCCGAGCAGGATCACTGCCAGAGCAGCGGTCTCGCTTCCGTGCTGCTGGCACGTAAAAAGCACCATTTGGGCGCGGTCGTTTCCAGCTTCGCCTTACTGATTTGTGCCGGGGGCATGTGAACAAAACATCGGACTGACTCCTGTGCAGGTGGCACGTAAAAAAACACCATTTGAGCGTGGTCATTGCCAGTACCGCCAGACTGGCCCTCGTGCTGGTGGCACATAAAAAGCACCCACTACACTCTCGGAGTGGTTGGCGTTAGGAAGGGCATCCAGCTGTAGAAACTCTGCCAGATCAGATTGGAGTCTGGTGCAGCCATTTGGTTTGCCAGTCCTCAGTCAAATCGTCCAACCCATGCTAGCCTGGAAAGCGGACGTTAAATGATGATGATGATTTCTTTCTTTCTAATGCCAACAATTCCTCTTTTATTTGGTGGTCTTACTGAGCACTTTGTCATCTCTCCCTGTAACTGTTCAACTTAAACGCTGTTCTATGCAGAAAGAAAAGCTCTTGTCTCTCCTGTTTAACAAAGTATCTTCTGCTATAACCCCAGGTCAACCAAAGCCTTGTGAATGGGTTTCATAGACGGAAACTGTGTGTATGTGTGTCCTTGTCTTGACATCATGTGATGGCTGTAAACAAGCATTATTATCATACAAGCAGTGTTATTCGTATCCATTCTTCTGTGAAAATATGTCTAGCCATGGGGAAATATTACCTTGTTAAGAAAGGAAACAGTTGAAGGTTGGTGATAGGAAGTGCATCCAGCCAAAAAAAAAAAGATGTCTCAATTAATTCCATCTCACTCATGTGAGCATGGAAATGTAGACAGTAAATGATGACAACTACAGAAGGGTCAGTTGTTGCAGACAAGGAGAGTAGTCATTTAAGTTGATCACATTATCTCAATGCCTAGCCTTTCAACCGACTAAAAATTGCCAAATCTCCCTTTACTCTCTTAAAAAAAAAATGGATGATATAGCCCCTGGACACACTGTCTGAAGAACACATTAAACAATGTAAGCCTTGAATCACAGTTTATAATAATGAAAAAAAAAACAGTATGATCAAGGCTAGTATACTTTCTGTTATAGATCTACATGTTCAGGACTGATCTGGCGTTAAGCAACAACTAGTATGAATTTCATTGAAACTCTTTCTCCAGATGGCTGAATGATAGTTTCAGTTACAGAAGTATTTGATTTCTGACCACTGAAGTATGGAGCTGAATGCTTTTTTTTTTTTCATCATTCAATTGTTTTATCATCTCTCCTAGACTACTAACAGAAAATAAAATCAGTGGTATCATTTGTTGAGATGTAAAGGTGTTTTTTGGGGTTTTTTTTTACTATGATAATGTGTACATCATCGAATTAGTTTCAATATATTAGTAGTATTATTGATTCTGGAAGGATGGAAAAATTAAGCTGACTTCATTGAAATTTGAACTCAAAATATTAAGGGATGAAACTTCACATGAAGGCATTTCATCTGATGCTCTGATATTTCTGTAAAGAACTGTTCGATTGATTTTCTATCAGCCTTTCTTTGAAGTTCATATCCAGTGAACTATATTTAATCTGTTTCATCCAGGTCACTACATCTTTTGCATTCTCTGTCCATGATTTCACTGGCATGTATTATTAACCATCGGCTGATAACATCTGCTTCAGTAGTTAATAGAAAATGCTAAATTTCGTACCCAATTCTCACAGACACGATATTTTGAAAATATCTTTTTCTTTATCTATGTCAGAAAAAAAAAAGAGAGAAAGAGAAAGAGAATCTTGTTTTCTTAATCTTGTTTTATAAATTTGTTTAAAATGGTTCCTAACATATATATGTCATTTTGTTTTTTAGGTGCTGTTCAGCTTGATGATCTCATCTTGAAGAAAGATGTCTTTAACCAGTTTGGGCTGCCTTTGCAGCTCAAGAAAGGTCTGTGTTATTTTTTTATCCATAAACTTATTTACTCTTTTATTGTTTTATTGGTTCTTATGAGTTATCATAGACCTGTTAAGGAACCAGTATCCATTTTGCTGAAGCCATTGTCCTACATTTGGTATTTGAGTAAGGGAGTTTGATGCTATTACCCACTGCGTTTCTGAGACTATAATATTGGTTCATCTGGTCTCTCATACAGTAGAATGTCCAAGTGTTGACATCTATCTGTGCAAATCCGTTATATTTTACAAGATGATCTTGAAGATATGTTTGAACTCTAAGCTATTACAGTATCTGGTCCTAATTCAGAGAGAGAGAGCAAGAAAGAGTTTTTGTAATATGCAGTTGGCATCTAGTTTCAGGATTTGCTTCTTGCAGTGCCAAAGTTTAATTTCAGTCTCAGATCTTCTATTTATAAATGAAATCATATCTCTGCTGTCTTCACTCCAGAGACTAGTTCTGTTTCTGCATAGAGAGTGTTCTCCATGTCAGACTGTCTCTTACTCAGAAGTACAATTGACATTATGAGGTGATCATTATTAGTAGCATAGCGATATTCCAGGTGGCTGAGATCAAGTGTTTTTTAGTGAACCCACAGGACTTGTCAGGATTTAGCTTTCACAAAGACACAATGGTGCTTCATTTCTTCATCCACCTCCATGTCAGGTCTGTAGGTAGTAGTCTGTAAAATTGGAATCTACTGGTTGATCAGCAGCTATTTTTGATTCCATTGATTTAAATGCCAATTGTATTTATGTTTTGTTAGAATGAAAAACTGATTTAGCTTAGATAAGGCAGGATTTTTACAGCTGAATACATTTCTTGTTGCCAACCCTTAGAGATTTTAAAATTGTATTGTTTTTGCATTTAATTTTCATTCTGTTTTAAATTGTCTCGTATTCAATTCTGAATTGCCTGTTTTGATCTTAGATAATTTTTAGCTCATAAGATATTTATTCTTTTGTGATCATTTAATAGTTTGGCTGTGATTATTGCTTAGCTGAGTTTCCCTAATTAGTGAATTTTATTAGTTCCAAATAGATGAGACAGTAAGTTTTATAACATTTTTAGTGTTGTTGGATGTGACATTTTACCATATAGTCCCATTTATAAGCCTTGTCTTGATAGTTCATGTGTATTGGCTGTTTTGTTTTAACAACCCATGTGTATGGGTAGTTTTAATTAACTCTTTTCAGTTGAAGTATTTAATTCTTGCCTAATTGCTAAATACATTCAGTTCTCAGATCATATTTTATTCATTCACGTCACTCTCTGTGTGATCGCTTTTTACATTGCAGGGATGATACGTAAGATCACCTTAAAAATCCCAGTGACACGGATTCACAGTGAACCATGGGTCATCACAATGGAAGGTGTCTACATCATTGTCGAACCTATGAAACATGCAGATGTAAGTCTCAGTTTATAAAAATATTTTGTTCTCTGCTGCTTTTTGATGCGACATAATTCCAGTCCTACTGCCATGCATTTGTTGACGATTTTGCGAGCTGGCAGAATTGTTAGCTCACCAGGCAAAACACTTAGTGGCATTTCATATGTATTTACATTCTGAGTTCAAATTCCACCAAGCTCAACTTTGCCTTTCATCCTTTTGTGGGGGGGTCAATAAAATAAGCACCAATTGAGTACTGGGGTTGATGTAATTGACTTACTTCCTCCTCTGAAATTGCTGGCCTTGTGCCAAAATTCTAAACCAATTTTGTACTAAAGCCATTATTATGTACTTTACAATCTTTGAAAATACATTGGGTACAGGCATAGTTTTGTGAGTCAGAAGTTCACTTTGTAGCCTTACAGTTCCAGTTTCAATCTCACTGTGCAACATTTTGGGTAAGCACCTTTTCCCACAGCCTCGGTTCAACCAAAAATTGTAAATTTTGGTAGACACTAACTGTACTGAAGCCTGTCGTATGTGTGTGAATGAATAAATATTCCCATCATTATGGCTGAGGGTCAATAGAGACCTCTGATACAACCAATATTCTTTGCCACACACACACTGCAATCCACTCATTGTGACTCCATGCTATCTTTGGGATGAATAGGGTTGGTGGTACTTGAGTTATCTTCCAACCTGGTTTACTGTCAAGTTTTCACTTCCTTAGCCTTCACCTCTTTGCAGGCACTCACAAGTAGTAATGGCTTAAGCCCAGAGGAGTTGTCCTTCTTCTAGTTTGGTTACCTTTCAAGGCTGCTGAGGTCAGACTGCCACTCAGTTATATCCCTTGTGTAGCTGTGGACACAGTAGTACTTTCTCCTAGAGACATACTTTCTCTTCCAGTGGTCTTACAATACACCAAACACTAACCTGGAATTTCTATGTCCCTGTGTTTATATGTGTATATATATCATGATCATCATTGTTTAACGTCCGCTTTCCATGCTAGCATGGGTTGAACGATTTGACTGAGGACTGGCAAGCCAGAAGGCTGCACCAGGCTCCAATCTGATCTGGCAGAGTTTCTATAGCTGGATGCCCTTACTAACGCCAACCACTCTGAGAGTGTAGTGGGTGCTTTTACGTGCCACCAGCACGAAGGCCAGTCAGGAGGTACTGGCAACGGCCACACTCGAAATGGTGTATTTTACATGCCACCTGCACAGTATGTATACATGCACACACTCACATGCTTATGCATACATTTCTGTCAGTGTACAATGGCAAAACTAGTACTAAGTATAAAAAGATCTTGCGATATTTCGTCCCTATTCTAGTTATTTCTCTTTATGCTTAGGTTGACTTTACCCTTCTGCCTTATGAGGTCATTAAAATAAGCACTATATACATTGCTGGCTTGATATAAATCAACTCAAACCCTTAAAGGTGGTCTTCCAGTATAGCTGTAACCAAATGTCTCTAAAAGAATAAAGGAACAGCCTATCTTGAACCTTAATTTATCCTTATTCTTTTCTTTTACTTTTGCAGTGTGATAAGATTGAACGGAAAAAACTCTACCAAAGTTCAAAACAACTTGCCCTTGAGACTGTTGATGATATGTTAAAGGTAAATTAACATTTTTTGTCATTAAAAACAAAATCATTTTAAGAATCTGTTAATAATTGATGTCTTTTGGTTCAGTACAAAACCAATACTGTTGAGAACCAGATTTAATACTTTCCAGTATTTAAAAAAAAATTATTTAATTTCATCTTCCCAGTTCAGGTTTTTAATACAAAATTTTGCTGGCAACAAACTTTTACTTCTAGAATCAACGAATAATACCACCTCTAGAAGTAATTTAAACAACTATTTAGCCTTTCATTGGGGTGGGGGGGGAAGTTTATATTATTTGTGACAAATCATTATTTGATAGTTGCTTATTCTCTTTTTTTTTTCTAAAATACTTTGTAAATCAGTTGTTTTATTTTTTAATTATTTGTCTTTTGTAGCAATCTGGGAAAGCAAAGGCTTCTTCAAGTTCTTGGCTTGTCACTCTAACATCTGTGGCAAGCAACATTCTTGAAAACTTGCAGGTATTTAAGAATATCCTCTTTTTACTGTTATACTTGTTCACTTTTTCCTTCATTACATTTAAGTTCTTCCATGTTGTTTTTCATCCTTCTTTTATCGTCATTATTGTCATCATCATACTTATCATTATTGTTTACAGACAATTGTTCTACACTAGCATTGTTGTTGTTGGCACTCCGTCGCTTACGATGCCAAGGGTTCCAGTTGATCTGATCAACGGAACAGCCTGCTCATGAAATTAACGTGCAAGTGGCTGAGCACTCCACAGACACGTGTACCCTTAACGTAGTTCTCGGGAATATTCAGCGTGACACAGTGTGACAAGGCTGACCCTTTGAATTACAGGCACAACAGAAACAGGAAGTAAGAGTGAGAGAAAGTTGTGGTGAAAGATTACAGCAGGCTTCACCACCATCCCCTGCCGCAGCCTCGTGGAGCTTTAGGTGTTTTCGCTCAATAAACACTCACAACGCCCGGTCTGGGAATCGAAACCGCGGTCCTATGACTGCGAGTCCACTGCCCTAACCACTGGGCCATTGTGCCTCCACCTACACTAGCATAGGTTGGATAGATTTCCTGAGGTAGTGTTTTATAGTCAGATGCCCTTCCTGTTGTTAGCTTTTTCAATCACCTTTTGCAATGCATAGGGATGTGTCATGCCTATTCTAAGAACAAGCTATACACAACCAGGTGATGGGAATTAAATTATTCATTTTGCAAGTTTGTTTATTATTGTTGTTTGGTTGAAGATAAGCAGTGCTCACAGTCTCTCTAAGCCATCTGAGACTGGAGAATGGTCTGTGTATGTGTGCGAAGAGTTTTAGCAGCTTATCTTCTTGGCTACTTATTTCAGCCTTAATCTCTGCAACTTGTTGTTCTTTTGGTAGTCCTGGTGGTGATGGTGGTAATGCCAATGTTAGTGAAATACTGTTTTAACTCTGCTTTGGACTAATTCCAAATATAATTACTTTGATTTCTATGAAAATGGATGTGGTGATGTACATAAGTAACTACTTCGTATAAAGATAGAATCATTGACAAAAGTTGAAGTAGAAAGAAGACATGGTGGCGGGGAAATACTGGTGTTAGCAATTAATGTGTATTTTCATGGTCATTGCTCTGACGAACTTTCTGGTCTAGTACTCTAAGACCTTTACACATGTTACCCACTTCTCTTTCCAGGCACATCATTTCTCTGTTGATCTTCCTGTTAGTCATAAGACCTATTTTTTTCTAATTGCTTTTTTTCTTGAACTGCTGCTTTCTGGAATTCACTACCATCATCATCATCTTTTCCACTGATCTGTGATTTTCAGTCCTTTAAGCTTTCTTATTTCTTTATTGCTCACAAGGGGCTACACACAAAGGGGACAAACAAGGACAGACAAACAGATAAAGGATTAAGTCGATTACATCGACCCCAATGCATAACTGGTATTTAATTTATCAACTCTGAAAGGATGAAAGGCAAAGTCGACCTCGGCGGAATTTGAACTCAGAACGTAACGGCAGACGAAATACCGCTAAGTATTTCGCAAAGTATTTCGCTCGGTGCGCTAACGGTTCTGCCAGCTCACCACCATTAAGCTTTCTATCAATCAACATCTTTTACTTCTTTGTAGTCTCTTACATTACAGTGGCCTCGAGCCTTATTTGGGAGAAAATTGTTAAACCAAAGGAAAATATGTTATTGCGATGACAGTGTATAAATGTCCTGAAAAATGTGTCTTATTGTTGCTGTACTGACCACTTCCCAGTAACAAATGATGATAAATCTCTGCACCATGCAGTAGGCTATTTGCACCATTAAACTCTATACCTACCGAGAGATGAGTTTTGCTTCTCAAAATAGATATTTATAGGAACTAAAGATTCAAGACACACTCGTGCATCATTTGAAACATAGACATTAAGTAAACTAGCAGAGAAGGTGTCAAACATGATTATTTGGTGGAAGTAAGGGATGTAAGGAAATGAGATTGGTATTCCTGCAGCAGATAATGCTGTTGAACTGAGATATTGATGATGGTGGTGGTGCCTATGGTGACAACAGCAGCAAAAATAATAATTTATATAATTGCTTATCTGTATATTTTATAATAAATTACTTGAGATTAACGGATTGACCTCAAAATAGTTAAGTGCATCACATCCAACTTTTATAATTTCAGTTAACAAACTAAATAGTTTCCCTGCATTCCTTTAAAGAAAACAGGACTTGTCATCCTAGTGCAACAATTACAAAGGGCTTTCCTTATTTCATTATAATAAGGCACTAAGCTGGTAGAATCATGAGCATGTCGGACAAAATGCTCAGTGGCGAAATGCTTAGTTGCATTTCTTCTGATTCTTTACTTTCTGAATCCACATACCGTCAGGATCACCTTTGCTGTTTATCCTTTCAGGATTGATAAAATAAAGAACCAATTCAAGTAGCAGAATTGATGTAATCAACTGAACTCCCTCCTGCTAATTTTACTGGCCTTGTGCCAAAATTTTAAAAGAATTATTTCTATTTAATGTTTGGTATGCTGAGAATCGTCTACGCACAGTATATATATAGTGATGTGAATCTATTCATCTCTTTCTTCAAAACAGTTTGTTCCCTAAAATAGTTTTTAAATAGCAATATCCACATCTTGGATAACTCAAATTGGTTATGATGCTGCTAGTTTAGAATTAGCAAAGAATTCTGACACATTTCACTTATTTTATTTATTTAAATCTTTCTGAGAGCCATTAAATGGTATTTAATTTTGTAATTGGAGCAAAATGTCAGTTGTTTGTGGCATGTTATTCTGTCAGACAGATTTTTAAATAATTGAAGAATTTGGTTGCCAAATTTAAGTAATATACTTCAAACTGTTTTTATCAGAAATAAAATATATTACTTGGGAATGAATTTTTTTTTTTTTTTTTTGCACCATGTTTCATTAAAATGTGTCCTCTTTTTATGCAACAAAAGTATCTTTAAATGTTTTTGCAGCATAGAAAAAGGATATTCTTTTCATTTTAATTCTGGGAATGAATGAGAATAAAGTATTGATCCCCTGTATTCTTTTAACCTTTCACTGGCTTTGGTCATTGTATTTTGGCCATGCTGGGGCATAGCCTTCAAGGATTTTAGTTGATTATATCAAACACAGCAATTTGTCTGGTGCCACTCGCCATTTCATATTTGAAGTGGACCTGTTATTCAAGTAAATTGAGGCAGGGAGTGTTGTATGTGATGCCTAGGGGTCTAAACCTAATGATTGCAGTGAGATTTTTTAAAACTTAACTTTATGTAGTCACCGCAGTCAATAATCCAGCACCTTAAACTCAACTACTGTTTCTTGATGGAGAAAAAAAAAAAACTATGTTAATGAATAATTGGTCATTCAGTTCTATAATTAAGAGATGAGGAATTATGTACATTGTTTACATTTGACGGATATTTCTCCTCATCTTGTTTGTTAACACAATGTTTCGGCTGATATTCCCTCCAGCCTTCTTCAGGTGTTTTGGGGTAAGTTTGAACCTGGGTTCTCATTCCTAAGGTATTTTTTGATATTATTATTATTATTAGTGTTCAGGTCACTGCTTGGAATTGAACTCGGAATCTTGGGGTTAGTAGCCCGCGCTCTTAACCACTATGCCATAATAATAATAATAATAATAATAATAATAATTGATTCTGGTTTTATTGGCCACAAGAGCTAATATAAATTAAAAACATGTAAGGACAAAGACAGGACGAAGGTGACAAAAGGTTTTGTCCGAAAAGAAAACATTCGTGTAAACAAAGAAAATCAGAGAAAGATATAACAAATAAAACTCCCAATAGGGGGAGGCGCTTAAAAGGTTACACGTGGATAATAATAACATCGAAAAATACCTTAGGAATGATAACCCAGGTTCGAAATTTCTCCAAGACGCCTGAAGAAAGCTGGTGGGTATATCAGCCGAAACGTGTTAACAACAAACAAGATGAGGACAAATATCCGTCGAATGTAAATAATGTAACTGGTCATTGTTGAATATAAAAGTATTTGGAAAGAGTAGGGAAATAAGACATGTTATATAGCTTTATAAGTTTTCATGTAATTATTAAAATCAGAATTGTTTATTAATCTTTGTCTGGTATTAAATGTTTGTTAAAAATAATATTCCAATTTCAGCTCCATGTCAACGATGTCCACATACGGTATGAAGACAGTGACCTGAATCCTTCTCATCCCTTTGCTGTAGGAATTGATTTGGACAGTCTTATAGCACAGAGCACTGATGAAAATTGGGTCAGTAATATATAATGTCTCTATTGATTTCTTCTCGCAACTGCCAAACTTTTATTCACTGACACTATCCCTCTACTGAGCTCTTCCCCTGTTTCGTTTCATTGCTCTTATAACAGTCCCTACTCTTCTTATCTTATTCACAGTTTCCCAGCCACTTCTCTTCACCACCTCTCCATTTTATCTAATTCTTCTTTATATCTTGGTCTCTCTTTTTCATTATGTTTTCACCTCAACTAAATCCGCCAATGAGGGAGCCACTATGTGGTCAGTCAGCCTGCTTGAAATCCCAGCCAAATTTTCCTCAAAGTGTACCCTCCTGTCTTAAAAAAAAAGGGGGATAGATACATTAAATAACATAATCCTAAAAAGTACCATCAAGTTATATTTTGACTCCTGGTGGCCATGTGAATCATCCGCAAAACTTCCTCGACACATTAGAAGTCAGTTGGCCATTACCTTTCTCAGAAGCTCCATCTATCTTACCGGAATAATGAAACTCTGTCATATCTGACAGGCTTTCACACACAGTTTCTGCCTTGTAAATTCCACTTACAAGGGATTGGTCAACTGAAACTATCAGAAAAGTGCTTATCCACAGTTTCATACAGGATGATTGAACCTACGATCACATGGTTGCAAAGCAGTCCTCTTAACCACACAACCATGTCTGCACCTAATGTAATATTAGGTACAGCAATATGGTAGTGAACTGGCAGAATCATTAGCATTCCTGGCAAAAAAAAAATGCTTAGAGGCATTTTGACCATCTTCATGTTCTGAGTTCAAATTCCCCCTGGGTCAACTTTGCCTTTCATCCTTTCAGGATCAATAAAATTTGTATCAATTGAATGTTGGGGTTGTTGTAATCGACTTACCCACTCCACTGAAATTGCTGGCCTTGTGCCAAAATTTGAAACCAATATTATATACAGCTGTAAAGACAAGATAGTTATAGCCATAGGTTTGCTCATTCCAGAATGACCTGGTGCTCAGCAACAAAGCATCAAGCTGGCAGAATCATTAACACATTGGACAAAATGCTCAGCAATGTTTCATTTGGCTCTTTACAATCTGAGTTCGAATGTCGCTGAGTTAACTTTGCCTTTCATCCTTTTGGGGGGGTCAATAAAATAAGTACCAGCTGTGCACTGGGGTCAACTGTATCGACTAACCGCTTCCCCTGAAATTGCTGGTCTTGTGCCAAAATTTGAAATCATTAATTCAAACTAAATATTTACCGAGTTAATCTCTTCCATTTGTTATTATCTCTTAGTCTGGGATTGCAAGTTTCTATTCTATTCTGTTGATGGCCATTGATTGATTGAGTTTTATTCATCATTAAGAAAATGCTTCCTATTTTTATATTTGTCTTCTCTCCTATTGCTAAGCCATATACAAGGGCTATTCATTTACAAGGTTACAATCTATATTTCTTGAAATAATTCAGACTTGTTTAAACTTGAATCCATCACACATCAGATAAGAGAGTTTGAAATATAATTGCGAGCATTCGGAAAAAAAATATCATTTCCATTCCTATTTACTTTACACTTAGAAATACCAGCTTTATTTTGTATGAGACTGTTTAAAAAAAAAAAGAACTCTTTCTTAATATGGCAACTTGATTGTCATTACCATCATTTAATGTCCTCCTTCCATGCTGGCATGGGTTGGACAGTTTGACCGGAACCTGCACCAGACTTCTGTGTCTGTTTTGGCAGGAGTTTTACAGCTGGATCACCTTCCTAACACCAACCACTCTGCAGAGTGGATTAATGAAGAACACAAAATTAAGAGTTTTGTTTTTTTTATAGTATCTTTTATCTTTTACTTGTTTCAGTCATTGGACTGTGGCTGTGCTGGGGCATTTCCTTGAAGAGTATTCAAAGAAATTGATGTCAGTACTTATTTTTAAGTCTGGTACTTTTTTTTTTCTCGATTTCTTTTGCCAAATCGCTAAGTCATAGGGTCATAAAAAAACCGGTTGTTGAGTGGTGGTGGCATGAAAACACATCACATGACAGGCTTCCTTCCACAGAGTTTCTGTCTCCCAAATTCACTCACAAGGCATTGGTTGGCCTGGAGCTATAATAAAAGACACTTGCTCAGAGTACTGCACAGTGGGACTGAACCTTAGACCACATAGTTGCAAAGCAAGCTTCTTAACCACACAGCCATGACTGTGGTTGAGCATTATATAACTGATTTAGATGGTTGGCTTTAGCAATTTCATACAGTTAGATGGTGGAGGCGCAATGGCCCAGTGGTTAGGGCGGCGAACTCGCGGTCATAGGATCGCGGTTTCGATTCCCAGACCGGGCGTTGTGAGTGTTTATTGAACGAAAACACCTAAAAGCTCCACGAGGCTCCGGCAGGGGATGGTGGCGAACCCTTCTGTACTCTTCCACCACAACTTTCTCTCACTCTTACTTCCTGTTTCTGTTGTGCCTGTAATTCAATGGGGTCAGCCACTGTGTCACGCTGAATCATCATCATCATCATCGTTTAACGTCCGCTTTCCATGCTAGCATGGGTTGGACGAATATCCCTGAGAACTACATTAAGGGTACACGTGTCTGTGGAGTGCTCAGCCACTTGCACTTTAATCTCATGAGCAGGCTGTTCCGTTGATCGGATCAACTGGAACCCTCGTCGTCGTAAGCGACGGAGTGCACTGCCAACAACAACAGTTAGACGGCAGAGGGTTATGTTTGTAAATCACCTTTGTGTTTCAATTGTTTGCATTAGTTAGTATATTTGTGTAATCCTCTCTCAAACCATTGCCAAATCCTTTCCGTTTTAGCTTTCTTATGTTGAGAAATTTTACTCAACCTATTGTATCTCAGTTATTATCTGCCATCATTTTACAAGCATTTATTTATTCTTATAACTTAGTTCTTCTCATACATTTCCTTCACATGTTCTTGTGTGTAGTTTCTTTAAAGTAATTTCTCCTTCAAAGATACATCATTGATTAAATCTTAGAGAGTTAGATGATTTCTTGTATTAAGTAGCTTAATGACAGTTATTGTAGGATGTTTTCCCCTGTGTATTCAATCTATGTATTATACCATTTTCATTGTATAAGTTGCAATAGAATTCAAAACTGAGAGCACTTGCGAATTAATGTGAATTGTTCCTTTTAATAGAGATTTTGGTTCTGCATTTTGCTTCTCATTAACCCCTTTGTTACCATATTTCTGTTGAGATGCTCTGTGTTTCTTTCAATTATTTTAAATATAACAGAGAATTTAGTAAAATAACTCAGTTATCATTAAGCTAGTGTTAGGAACATAAATTGTGACTAAGGTTTGGTGGAAGATTTTAATTCAAAACTTATGAAAACAAAATATTTGTACTACAGAGCCAGAGGCGGTTTCAGCCGGTTTGGTAATGAAAGTGTTAAAGGGATAATAAGAGTAGCAAACGTATGTGACTATAATAGAAAATGAAATGGTTGTTTGCTGTTTATTCTTTGCAATAGAAACAACAATAGCAATAACAAAATTTTGTTTCTGCTTTACATCCATTTCACTATGTTTGCATCTCTCTTTTACTCTTTTACTTGTTTTAGTCATTTGACTGCGGCCATGCTGGAGCACCGCCTTTAGTTGAAGAAATCGCCCCCAGGACTTATTCTTTGTAAGCCTAGTACTTATTTTATCAGTCTCTTTTGCCGAACCGCTAAGTTATGGGGATGTAAACACACCAAATCGGTTGTCAAGCGATGTTGGGTGGACAGACACAAACACGCACACATATATACATATACATATATACGACAGGCTTCTTTCAGTTTCCGTCTACCAAATCCACTCACAAGGCTTTGGTCGGCCCGAGGCTATAGTAGAAGACACTTGCCCAAGGTGCCACGCAGTGGGACTGAACCCGGAACCATGTGGTTGGTAAGCAAGCTACTTACCACACAGCCACTCCTGTGCCGTCGTTGATAAATCTTTAAGAAAGAAAACCTGAATGGTTGTGGTGATGTAATGCTTATTGATTGTGAAACATAGAAGTATTGAGTAAGTGGCTCTGTGCCTTACCAACTCAGCCAAAAACTATAAGAGCTAAGTGGACAGATAGCTGTGATCTGGGAAATCTCAAATCTTCAAATATCAGTATTCAGTAAGCATAGTTAGTGGTTGACCACCCTCAAATACGTTCTGTTATAGATGAATGTTGCTAAACTGGCATTTGTAAACAAGGAAGATTGAGAAAGCTGTTATAATCCATACAACTTAATGTGACTAATGATGTCATTCTGTACAACTTTCTAAGACAATCATCTTAGTCACCCTTCATTCACAACTAAGTCCCTGCCATATCTCTGCTTTTATTTTCATTTATGTGCTGTTTGAACACAGGATGTGGGCATGGCTAAATGGTTCATAAGTTCACTTTGCAATCATAATGGTCATGGGTTCAATCCACAGAGGGCCATCTTGGGCAAGTGTCTTTTAGCATTGTTGTGTGTCAACCCATGCCTGGTAAGTGAAACTGGGCAGACAGAAACTTGTGTGCAAGCTCATTGGATTGATTGTACCTGTGAGTCAAAATCCAACCTTGTCATGCTGAATTGGTCTGAAAAAGATGCTAAAGGTACTTGTATCTATGGAATACTCAGTCGCTTGGACATTAATGCAATAAGTAGGTAATTCATTTGATTAAACAATTGAATGTTCACCATCAAAACAGTTGGGAAATCCTTCACATGAGCACACATGAACTGGGCATACTGAATATTGGATGAAAAAGTGTCATGTGATCTTGCTGGGAGGGTCCCCAAAGAAGTGGAAGGCCAATGAAAATGTGAGAAAGAGTGGGGTCAGATCTCAGACCCCTCTGGGATTTACTGAAGAAAAGATGCAAGATGAAGTTAACTGGTAATATAATGTGCTGCTGATCCGCCCAACACGTCTGACTTTTATCTGTACTTAATTCAATCAGTTATACCTCACTTATAATTTGTGTTCTTGTACAATTAAGAAAAACATTGTTGTTTTTACCTCTAGTTCTATTAATGATATGGCACCTGTGCGTGATCGTTTCCAGAGCAGTCTGGCTTCCGTGCCAGTGGCACGTAAATAGCACCATTTGAGCGTGATCATTACCAGCGTCGCCTTCCTGGCACTTGTGCCGGTGGCACGTGAAAAGACATTCGAGCGAGGTCGTTGCCAGTGCCGCTGGACTGGCTCCTGTGCAGGTGGAACATAAAATACACTATTTCGAGCGTGGCCGTTGCCAGTACTGCCTGACTGGCCTTTGTGCCGGTGGTACGTAAAAGCACCCACTACACTCTCGGAGTGGTTGGCGTTAGGAAGGGCATTCAGCTGTAGAAGCTCTGCCAAATCAGATTGGAGCCTGGTGTAGCCATCTGGTTTCACCAGTCCTCAGTCAAATCGTCCAACCCATGCTAGCATGGAAAGTGGAAGTTAAACGATGATGATGATATATATATCTCATCATCGTCATCATTTAATGTCCCTTTTTCCATACTGGCATAGGTGAATAGTTCAACAGGAATCAACAAGGACTACATCAGGCTCCAAAGTCTGCTTCAGTGTGGGTTTTACAGCTAGGTACCCCTCATAATGCCAACCTCTTTGCAGAGTGTACTGGGTACTTTGTGTGTGTGTGTGTATGTGTGGCACTAACACTTGTGAGATCACCAAGAACTCTCTAAACAAGACCTCTCAACTGAGTGAGCAAAATATGTGTGTGTGAGTGTTTAGAAGGAGGGAGAAGGAGGCCAGTCCCATTATGCATGGATATTATATATAGAGACTGTTAATTTTAGTTTAATTCATTGATGCATCCAAGGCTAGATATCATGGTTAAGGTATTCATTTTGATTCTGTACTTCACTTACCAACAAGAGCTAGTTAAACCGATTGACATCTTATCTGCCAATTTCAGATTGAACCTGTTTTCTGATTTGTGAAATCTTAAAGCCATACTCGATTCATTGTCATAAACTGTTTGGATTTGTACTGAAAATGTTTTATTTTCATTTTGTAGGTACCATGTTTTGTGTACAGGAATGTCAATGAAATGATGTTCAAACTAATGGAACTGAACAATTTATCATTGTATTTTGATACAAATGTGCAGTTAATTGGGGATTTACCTATGGCAAAAATTGTGGTAAGATGGTTTTGCTAAACTCTTATTTCGTTTGTAGTTCTTTAAACATTTAACAAAAATAATTTCATTGTTGATCTTAGATACAATAGTTTTGCTTTATGTTACTACTGTTTGATTTTTCTGTAAATAACCATCATCATCATCATCATTTAACATCTGATTTTCATGCTGGCATGGGTTGGACAGTTTGACTGAAAACAGGTAAGCCGGGGTTGTTGCACCAGGTTCCGATCTGATTTGGCAAGGTCTACAGCTGGATGCCCTTCCTAACGTTAACCACTCCGAATGTGTTGAGTGTTTTTGAAATGCTACCAGCACAGGTGCCATTGACCGGACACAGGCATTGGTCACAACTATGGGCTCTAGACCTTGCTTCCACACCTGAAACTTCTTCTCTAGTTCTTGTAGTGATTCAGCTATAAGAACAAGGTTATCAGCATAGAGGAGCTCCCAAGGGCAGCCCATCTTGAATTCCTGTTATTGCCTGGAGGACTATGATGAACAAGAGGGGGCTGAGGACTGATCCTTAGTGAACCCCTACTTGTACCCTGAATCCTTCACTATACTCGTTGCCAACTCTCACTTTACTGACAGCATCCCTGTACATGGCTTGTACAGCTCTCACCAACCACTTGTCTATCCCTAGTTTCCACATTGACCACCAGATAAGGGATCGGGGAACCAGGTCAAAGGCTTTTTCTATGTCAACAAAAGCCAAATACAGAGGTTTATCTTTGGCTAGGTATTTCTCCTGCAGCTGTCTTACCAGAAATATAGCATCAGTGGCGCTTCTCCCTGGCACAAAGCCAAACTGCGTCTCATCTAAACTAACTCTCTCTCTAACTAGTTGGGCTATGACCCTCTCCTTGACTTTCATCACCTGATCCCACAATTTGATACCAGAGAGGTTTTTTTCCTATGCTTTTAGTATATTTTATTGTGAATTGTAACTATGTGAATTCAGAGGGTACTAGTCCTTTGGTTAAAACATAGTTTGTTCTTGTCACCTGACCTATAATATGTTATCCCCTGTACCAAAGATACTCCCTCCCAAGTTTACTTGATTGCAAATACATGCCATAGAGAGGTTCAGTTTATTGTTGTAACCTATGAAGGATATTGTATTAAGTACCCAAGGGATTTGGAAGAATGGCTGGTCTTTAATGGCATTGGTTTTGATGTGTGCAGGAGAGTGAACTACATTGATACAAACTTATAATGTAAATGAATGATGGATGAAAAGAGTGTTATATGCTGCCCTGTTGAAGTATCTGTTGTTGAGCTTTTAAACTGAGGAAGACATGGGAAAGTAATGATAGATCTTGGGGTGTTGGGTCTTGTAGATGATATATGCAGGAATGAGACAAAAGTATGGTGTACTGCAGACTCACCCAATTCGTAATAGTTAGAAGAATGGTATGTTGCAATGTTCATTGTGGTGGTGGCATCAGCAGTTTCCAGCATTTGGTTAATACAGACTTTCTGTTTTATTTACAGTCATTATTACAAGGTGGAACAAGTCTGCGAGATGGATTTGATGTAAGTAACACTATTTTTTCGTTCATATTCTTAATTCCATTTCTTTGACTTCTCTCCAGGAATTATTGTCATGTATTCCTAACAGTTTCTATTTATTGTAGATTAAAGGATAAAATGTTTTTTTACTGACTTCACTATTCATTGTGTATTAATATTTCAACCAGATCTGAAATAAAAAAACAAAAAGAACTAAAACAAAGATGATGTGTTGTAAAAGACATAACTATATGATCTTTAGTTAATACTATATCATTCCAACGGTTTTGCTTGTTTTTACTTCCCTATATGTGTGTATGTGTGTATGTTGGTAAGAAACTATTGACATCATGGATTTAATTATTGGGATTCTAAAATTAGATTTAATTATGTAGCTACCATCACACACACACACACACACACACACACACACACACACACACACACACACACACATAATGAATTTGACTGACACACTTAATCATAAGAATGTTTTGAGCTCTTTCTTTACACACACAAACCACAATACATATGCATTGTATGTATATATATATATATATATATATGTGTGTGTGGAGGCACAATGGCCCAGTGTTTAGGGTAGCTGACTCGCAGTCGGAGGATAGCAGTTTCGATTCCCAGACCAGGTGTTGTGAGTGTTTATTGAGCGAAAACACCTAAAACACCACAAGGCTCCGGCAGGGGGTGGTGGTGACCCCTGTTATACTCTTTCACCCCAACTTTCTCTCACTCTTTCTTCCTGTTTCTTGAGTAAAGTTGCGATGGACTGGCATCCCGTCCAGCTGGGGGGGGGGGGGGTGGCATACACCATAGAAACCTTTAAAAGGGCAGATAAATAAATATATATATATATTAATGTCTGCGTTTCACTCCACATGTATTATGTGTGTATATATATATATATATATATATACACACACACACACACACACATACAGACACACATTGTTTTCATGTCAAGTTATACATAAATATAATTTAATATTAATTTGAACGAATGACTCAGTATTTTTTAGTAGAACATACACTTATCTTTGGAAGGAAAAGGTTGACAGTGACCTTCAAGTGTCAGCTTGCTAACTGTTGTCATAATAAACCATGACTTTGTAATCACTGTCAACTTTTTATTGTACAGTCTGTTGCTCCTCTCTCTCTCTTGCTGTGTGTGTATGTATATATATATATATATGTGTGTGTGTGTGCATATATATATATATATATATATATATATATATATATATGCATGTCTTTTGGAACAAACAGAAGGAATATAACTCAGTGTGTGTGTATGTGTGTCCACACATCTCTTTCTTCTCTCACTTTCCATGTAGTGAAGGCATGTGTTTACTTCTTCAAATCACCTTCTCCTCTGCCTCGATCAGTTTCTTTCTCTGGTCTATATCCTGTTCAGTTGAGGCGGCGGGGGTCTTCTTGTGCATGTACTTGGCAACCTCATTGGTGCTGTTGCTATGTAAAAAAAGCACTCAGTACACTCTGATAAGTGGTTGATGTTAGGAAGAATATCCAACTGCAGAAACCATGGCAGAGTAGCAGAAACGTTAGCACGCTGGGCGAAATGCTTAGCGGTATTTCCTCAGCCGTTACATTCTGAGCTCAAATTTGGCCGAGGTCGACTTAGCCTTTCATCCTTTCGGGTTCAATAAATAAAGTACCAGTTATGCACTGGGTTCAATGTAATCAACTTAATCCCTTTGTCTGTCCTTGTTTGTCCCCTCTGTGTGTAGCCTCTTGTGGGTAATAAAGAAATAAGAAACCATGGCAGAGTAGGCACGGAACCTGATGGTACCTTCTGGCTTGTCTATTCTTGTCAAACTGTTTAACCCATGCCAGGATGGAAAAAGAGACATTTAATAATAATGACTATGACCCTCCACCTCTTCATCATCATCCTCATCATCATCCTCATCCTCATCACCATCATCCTCCTCATCACCATCATCCTCCTCATCATACTTTAACATCTGTTTTCCATGCTGACATGGGTTGGACAGTTTGACTGGAGCTGGCAAGGCAGAGAGCTGCACAGTTTCCAGTCTGGTTTGGCTTGGTTTCTATGGCTGAATGCCTTTCCTAATGCCAACCACTTTACAGTGTTTGCTGGGTGCTTAAGCAATCCAAAGATTGTGAGTTTTGTGCTTTGCACTTATTAAGGTTTCATGATATGTAGTGTGTCTGCGTGTTTATGAAGTTTGCTTCACAATCACCCATAATTTTGGATATGATCCCACAGACTGGCATCACGAACAAATGTCTTCTCAGACTGACCAATACTTTGTGAATAGAATTGGTAGATTAAAAACTGTATAGAAGCCCTTCTCATATAGACATTTCTTTGTTTTTTTTTCTTAATCTTTGAGTCAGGATGGAAGGCTATGACCTATTACAAGGTCTCTGAAGCTCTTAGATGAAAATGAGGAAAGTATCCT
Organism: Octopus bimaculoides; assembly: GCF_046866305.1. NCBI lineage: Eukaryota > Metazoa > Mollusca > Cephalopoda > Octopoda > Octopodidae > Octopus > Octopus bimaculoides. Next base: position 158,508,886 of record NC_142930.1, on the reverse strand, counting down.
CAAACTGGAAGCCTGACCTATATTCTTGCAACATATGGTGGTTTTAAAACTGCGTGATAAATTAAGTCGGCCAATATGTGAATATTGATTTTTACATGTCTTCATTCATACCAGATGAGCAAAAGCAATGATAATACAGTTCTATATTTAAGAGATAAGGAATTATGTACATTATTTACATTTGACGGATATTTGTACTCATCTTGTTTGTTGTTAACACAGCGTTTCGGCTGATATACTCTCCAGCCTTCATCAGGTGTCTTGGGGAAATTTCGAACTTGGGTTCTCATTCCTAAGTGGAGTAATAATCTCCCAGTCTGCTGAATAACAAGTAGCCAGCTGTTGCTGGTAAATGTAATTGGCATCCGTGCCAGTGGCACGTAAGAAGCACCCATAACACTCTTGGAGTGATTGGCATTAGGAAGACCATCCAGCTGTAGAATCAGCCTGGAACCTGATGCAGCCCTCCGGCTTACCAGTTCCAGTCAAACCGTCTAACCTATACCAGCATGGAAATGCAGACATTAAATGATGATGATGATGATATAAATATAAAATGTTAATTGATATGGTTTTCCCATAAATATGGCTTACGTATACATACAAATTTTTAGATATGAATATTAGAATTTACATACCATTTTTATTCATATATACATTCACACAAATATCAATTATTACACACACACACACACACACACACACACACTAAGCAAAATAGAAATACTTGAGCAACAGGAAAAAAAAGTAGATCCAAATATTCATAGAATATTTGGGTGGAATGTTTTCTATTCTAGTTATTATTTTGCCTTTTCCCTGCCTAATATTATTCTTAGATACTTTACCTGATACATTCATAATGAAGTCTTTCTCTTTTTTTTTTTTTTTTTTTGTTAACCTTTGATAGTTAACCTGTATTACTGTGAAATATATTCAGAAGTAATTTTCATTGTTTTAGATTAGATTTTATCTTTTCTAATCTGTTCTGTTATTCTCAGTAATGTTTTCGCATAGGAGAAAAGAACTGGGGAATGAATTTAGCGAGCTTATAAAGTGGCAGTAGAATGGAACAAGTGTTGTTGTTGGCACTCCCGTCGCTTACGACGTTGAGGGTTTCAGTTGATCCGATCAACGGAACAGCCTGCTCGTGAAATTAACGTGCAAGTGGCTGAGCACTCCACAGACACGTGTACCCTTAACGTAGTTCTCGGGGATATTCAGCGTGACACAGTGTGACAAGGCTGACCCTTTGAATTACAGGCACAACAGAAACAGAAAGTGAGAGTGAGAGAAAGTTGTGGTGAAAGAGTACAGCAGGGTTCACCACCATCCACTGCCGGAGCCACCTGGAGCTTTAGGTGTTTTCGCTCAATAAACACTCACAACGCCCGGTCTGGGAATCGAAACCGCGATCCTATGACCGCGAGTCCGCTGCCCTAACCACTGGGCCATTGTGCCTCCACGGAACAAGTGTACAAACTACATAACTATAACCTCAAGGTCATACACTAACTTTGAAAAAATAGAATATTGTATCATTGATCTGTTTTAAATTTTATTCTTTGGTTTTTTTTTTGTTTTGGTTTGATGTAAGAACAAATTTTAATAGAATGGAGTGTTATTGTTTTTCTTTTTTTTTTTTTTTTTTGCATGGGTTAGTCAACAGAGGAGGGTGCAGTGCTCATAACCTTTGCAGGTCCTCCAAGATTGGTAAAATCTTTGTTACTGATACCTTGTTTGAAGATCTGCTGGTCAATGTCTGCAGGAAAAACATGGACAAGGAATTAAATACCTGAAATAATATGAAACCTACTTAATCCATTTTCCTGTCCAAAGTATTTTCATAAGTTTGTCCAAAGTGTTCATGCTTGCGTTCAGAGTTTTAGTTAACCCTTGCTTCATATGTTCTGAGTAATATAAAGTGTTCCTTTCATAAGTTCCAAGCTACTCCTGTGGTTGAAAAGATTAGAGATGTGTATCATATATGATGCTGTGTATCATATACAGAAGATCACATAGGGTCCTGTGTACCACATGTGATACAAGCAAAGGGTTTAGGTGCTCAAGGGCCTGATAGAGATGCTAAACCAGGCACCTATTTAAAAATAAAGGTGTTATACACTCTCCCTTCCCTGCCAACAAGAGAGAGGTTGTCTACTGGAGACAGATAGAAAGGAATTTGTACAGAGGAATTTGTGTTGACAAATAACTGGTATCATCATCATTTAACATCTGTTTTCCATGGTGGCATGGGTTGGACAGTTTGACAGGAACTGTCTGTTTTGGCATGATTTCCACTGCTGGATACCCTAGTGAAATTAATCGGGATGCTCAATCTAAGTTTACATTCGAAGAAGTATTTTAATTTCATGTACGTCTCTGTGTATTGAAGCTTATGTTCCCCTCATGCATTAAGTTAAAACTTCAGTAAATTATTAATTTCCACAACTTTCATGTATATATTAACTAAATGTAGTTGTTGAGACAAAGGACTCATGAATTAGGTGGTTAAATTTTTATTCTCACTCATAGAATGTTGAACCAGTGAAGAGGCTTCAATGCTGTTTGACCTGCTAGAAATAGCTGCTGAATCTTTCTCAAAATGACACCATCTTACAAAAGTATGCATTAGATAGCATTGTCCTGAATATACTATCATCATCATCATCGTTTAACGTCTGCTTTCCATGCTAGCATAGGTTGGACGATTTGACTGAGGACTGGAGAACCAGATGGTTAAATCAGGCTCCAATCTGATTTGGCAGAGTTTCTACAGCTGGATGCCCTTCCTAACACCAACCACTCTGAGAGTGTAGTGAGTGCTTTTACGTGCCACCGGCACGAAGGCCAGTCAGGCAGTACTGGCAACGGCCATGCTCAAAATGATGTATTTTACATGCCACGTGCACAAGAGCCAGTCCAGTGGTACTGGCAATGATCTCGCTCGAATGTCTTTACACGTGCCACCGACACAAGTGCCAGGAAGGCGACGCTGGGCACAGGTGCCATCATGATTTCACTTTCGCTTGCCTCAACAGGTCTTCACAAGTCGAGTTTCGTGTCCAATGAAAGAGATCATAAGTTTGTTCAATAGGTCTGACTTAAGTCTAAACAGCAATATAACTGTGTTCTATATTAATTCCTGCTTGATTGTAATTTATTATTGTCCAGCTCATGCCAGCATGGAAAATGGATGTTAAATGTTGATGATAATATTTTTTTTCTTTTTTTGCCATTAACAGATTCATGATTATGTGTTATCTCCAACAAATGCTCGTTCAAGAATTAAAAGAAACACAAGTGAGTTGCCACTGACTTCAGCTAGCACACCACGGCTGAGTACAGATATCACTATCGAAGAACTTGCTGTGTCCCTTTCCAACATCCAATATAAATATCTTGTCTACTGGACTAGAGAACTTGACAAGCAGGACAGACTTTACCGTTGTCTCAAATGGAGGCCAGATGTTAGTTGTGCCGAGAAGTAAGTATAAAGATTATATTTTTTTGTTAGATTTTCAATATTCGTTATGATTTAAAATAAAAAAATTTTTTTAATACAAGTTAGTGGAGGGAACTGTGACTGACATATTCAACCCAGCACGAACATCTGTAAGAAAAGTATGAAGAGAATAGTCAAGTTGGTACTCTTTTACTCTTTTACTTATTTCAGTCATTTGACTGTGGCCATGCAGGAGCACCGCCTTTAGTCGAGCAAATCGACCCCAGGACTTATTCTTTGTAAGCCTAGTACTTATTCTATCGGTCTCTTTTGCCGAACCGCTAATTTAATGGGACGTAAACACACCAGCATCAGTTGTCAAGCGATGTTGGTGGGGACAAACACACAAACATATACACACACATGCATACATACATACATATATATATATATATATATATATATATATACACACACGACGGGCTTCTTTCAGTTTCCGTCTACCAAATCCACTCACAAGGTTTTGGTCGGCCTGAGGCTATAGTGGAAGACACTTGCCCAAGGTGCCACGCAGTGGGACTGAACCCGGAACCATGTGGTTGGTAAGCAAGCTTGCAATAGATTCAACTCTACTAAAAGCACCCAAGGACCAAATTGTTAGTTCTAAGGTCAGATTTAAGAGGCAAATGGAGATAAGCTCTCTGTGTTTTTAGGTCTGCTTTGAGTGGGCTTGAGGAATATTTGAGCCAGTTTATTGCGGATAATGTTCAGTTTAAATTGTCAGTCTGTTTACTTCCCCATTACTTAGTGGTTTGGCAAAAAAGACTGATAGAATGAAAACCAAACTTTAAAAAAAAAATAAGAAGAAGTACTGGGGTACTATTTGATTAAACTCTCAAAGGTGGTCCCCCAATATAGCTGCAGTCTGATGGCTGAAACATGCAGAAGATAAAAAATAGTGATTGGGCCAGAAAATTCAGAGAAGCAGAGGAAGTGGAAGATGAAAAGAATATATGACAGTGTCAATGAATCCCTTTTTTTTGTTTTTGTAAAATTTGTTAGGATTTGTTTGTTTTTATTTTATTAAAAAAAAACGTAATTTTTTTTTGCTTTTTTTCAGTCCAAGGCGCTGGTGGGACTATGCTATCACTGCTTATTTGTTCTTCATAAATGGTCGACAACGTGACTTCTCGGTGAAAAGGTCTGTACAGAGAGCACGGGATTTGGTGGACTATTACAAAGCATATTGTGCATACTTGACACAGACTAACACAGCCACAATGATAGTAAGTAGGGCTTCCTTGACACATTTGCACAATGATAAATCAAACATATAATTCATAATTCAATTTTCAAGAGAAGCCCATAATATTTTAAATGTATTTTATTTGTTTTTTTTTAATCATGAATAAAGAAAATCTTATTTGTTTTTATGGAAGTGAGATCAATCATCATCATCATCATCATCATCGTTTAACATCTGTTTTCCATGCTAGCATGGGTTGAACAGTTCGACTGGGGTCTGGGAAGCCAGGAGGCTGCACCAGGCTCCAGTCTGATTGGCCAGTGTTTCTACAGCTGGATGCCGTTCCTAACACCAACCACTCCATGAGTGTAGTGGGTGCTTTTTACGTGCCACTAGCACAGGGGCCAGAGGAGGCTGGTAGCAGTCACGATCGGTTGGTGCTTTTTACGTGCCACCGGCAAGGGTATCACACCTACAATTTCCATAATTATCAGTATTATGAGCTTTACTGTTTTCCCCTTAAATTTGACATATTCATCCATCAAAACTTGCTTCAGCTGTTGCTGCACTTATTTTCCCCGTAAGGCTCAGTTAACACAATTCCTTGGTCTGTGAAGTGGAACTTCTGGAGGTTAATCTAACTACCCAATGATCAGGGAACTACCGCGAATATTTTTATTTTGCCTCTTATCGATTGGTATGCCAGTGTTAGCAAATGATGGACAGAATCAGTCTGTAGAACGTGGTCTTCAGATTAGTGTGTCAGTTCTACCACAAGAAAAAGCTGCTCATAATAGGCATTTCTAATGGTGATAATGCTTGGTGGCTAACATCAACATGATACAGTGACTTGAGTATTTGAGGCATCCACCCAAACAGCCAGCCACTTGTGAACTGCTCTGATAACACTTTACACACTATATATGTAATTCTAAATAGTGATATGCATTCTTGTTATTTTTCTAATCAGTGGGATGTTGTATTTATGTGTGTGCGTGCATGCTTGCTTGCTACTTCCAAAGTCAGAACAATTTTGGATGGGTACCATGTATCTGTATATTATCTTTATTCTGAACTGTTCTTTCTAAAAACCTAGGAATTGAAATTATTTCCAAGTTATTCAGTTTGCCTGTTTTTTTCGTTACAAATTGATTTTAGTTTTATAGATTTATTGACGTTTCTAACATTCAATATATAAAAGCTAATTTGGTGGATGATATTGACTTTACAAAGAATGTAAGGGCCTCTATTCTCTCATACAGATGAATAAAGAATTAAATTTACATTTGAAGATTATATGCCAGTACAATATCTAACAATATAATAAGCATTATAATGATTCATTTTCGCAATATTCATTCTTCTTACTCACAATCGTTTCAGCAACACCAAAAGAAAATGGAAGATGAGTTAAATATTGAAGAAATTAAAACCATTCGGTTACTAGCATTTGACAAAGTTAACAAAGACATGAAGGAGGAAATTACCAAGGTAATGGAAAATATCAAGAATGTTTCTCTAACTGCAGTAATCAGCTAAAACTCTGTTCAGTTTTCAGTACTTGCTTTTGTTCAAAATGCCTTCCTTAATAATTAGGTTAATGAATTATCCATGTCATAATAATTCTTATTATTTTTAAATTTTGTTACAAGGGATATCAGTGAATCTCTTTTATTCAGTATACCATAATGCCCTTGTAACTAAGAATACCATTTCATGTCTCAGCTGCTCATTTTTCACTACATGAAACCACCCAGATAACGAGAAATGGCACTGGACTTATCTGTATTCAGCTCTTCTCTGACTGATAATTGTATCTGCTTTTCTCTCCAGATGCCTACAGGAGAACGGTTGCATCAGATCTGTTCACACCCTATATTCTACCTTCACCCTTTTGGTCTCACCAGCCATCACACTCTATTTACCAGACCACTTGTTATTGTCATCTATCACTTTCTCCTATCCTCACCCATCCCTGTTATTTTCCATCACAATCTCAACTACATTCAGCAGCAAATATGGAGCTATAATCACTGTTTCTCTTCGATCACCTCTTCCTACTCTGTATCTCTCTTTATACTCCTGCTACCTTCATCTACCCTGGTTCATCATCTGTCATTGTTTTCTTGCCTCTTTATCTTCTGGATTGTCTTACCTTGAACAGACATGCTGTAAGGTCTTGAAGAATCTTTATCCTTGTAGGGCACAAGGTAACATTACTGGTGCTAATGCCACACTGAAATACAGCCAGTGTACACTTTGTAATATGGATGGTGGTCAAACAAAGATAATGTAGGATCAAGAGGACTTTTTAGTCAGGTTGAGGACAGGACAATCTCTCTAGTGTTAGTGCTATAATAAAATGTATCCAGTACACTCTGTACAGTGGTTAGTATTAGGAAAAACATTCAACTGTACAGACTTTGCTAAAAATGGAATGCACAAGTGAGATGTCGTCTTCCGATCCATCTAGAAGAGCAGTAACTCCAAATAAGAATTGACTCAGAATGTGATGTGCTGTCCAACTCGTGCCTGTATAGAAAGCAGACATAAAATGGATAATGACAATAACATAGAGTTAAGACTCGTTATTGCATATAACTTAATCTGTTATCATATATGAATGTTTTTACATTTGATATTTTTTTTTATATTTATTTTCGCCTCTCTTTTAGCCAAGTACTCCTGTAACACAAACACCTGAAGAATATAAAACAGGTTACCTCCAAAGTTGGCTGTCATGGGCTGTTGGTTATTCAGAACCCTTGTCTCCTGATTGTTTAAGCAGTGAAACTGAAACTTCTGCTGAAGAATCCTTCGAGGATAGAGAAAATTTAGGTAATATTTTCTTTGAATCCTATTTATTTCTGACTGTATATTTCAAAAATCCATTTGTTTTTTTGATTAACAATTCGTTAATGGTCCTGTTTAGCCAGCCTCTTGTTTACTGTGTAATTAAGAAGTTTGCTTCCCAACTACATGCTTTCAGGTTCAGTCCCACTACATGCCACCTTGGGCCATATTGTCTCCTGCAATAGTCCTGGTTGGTCAAAGCTTTTTAGCGGAGACCAAAAGAGACCCATTTCATGTGAGCGAGTGTGTTTCTTTGTCTTGGCCATGGGGGAAATATTACCTTGCTTAGAAACAGGTAGGTGATGGTGACAGGTGGGGAATTCAGCTGTAGAAAATCTGCATCCATAAACTTCATCTGACCCATGAAAGCATAGATCATAGAAAAGTGGAAATTATAACAATGTTGATTCCTTCAGATAAATCATCATTCCTTAACAGATCCACTTATGTAAATTGACTGGCAGCAAATATTAATTTCCCACTGCTCTGCTTATGGTATGTGAAGATTATTTTGATCATGAGCTGAATGCCCTAACCACTAAGCCATGCGCCTTCACTTACCAATGTTACTTTATTGTTAAAATCACTTTTGCTCTTGCCCACCATCATTGGGCATTGGAAATACCAGGAAATTCTGAATCATTCAAATTCATGTAATTATCAGATGTGACCATTTGGTTGAAAAGTTTGCTTCTCAATCATGTGGTCCCAGGTTCAGTCTTGCAGTGCAACCCATTGCGCAGGTGTTTTCTACTGTAGTCCTAGGTTGACTAAAACCTTGTGAGTGGATTTAGCAGACAGATACTGAAAAAAGCTGGTTGTGTATATATATATGTGTGTGTGTGTGTGTGTGCATAAGTGTGTAGTTTATGTGTACTCTTGTCTTGACATCATGATGGTTGTAAACAAGCATCATCATCATCATCATCATACAAGCGATGCTGTTCATGTTCAGTCTTCTTTGAAAATATGTCTGGCCATGGGAAATATTACCTTGTTTGGAATCGGGCTATGGTTGGTGACAGGAAGGGCATCTAACCATAGAAAAATCTGCTTCAACATGTTCTGTCTGCAAACCTGGAAAGGTGGATGTTAGATGGTGATGATGATTATGTTAATATCAACTGTATTATAGGTGTCAATCGTAACTCTATAACCCAAATATATTTTATTTTCACAGAGCGAGAATTGATGGACATTGTGAACAAATCTATGGACAGCGATACATTTTACAAACGAGACAAAGTGTTTGCTACATTAAACTTTTGCTTAAAGAAAGGGTCAATGAAGCTGCTCACAAGTACTGAAAAAGGTTTGTTTTTGACAAAAAAATTACTTCTGTTCTAGCATTTAGATTGATTCAGTTAAAAATTTTACTAACAAAGTAGAACAACGTGTGTGTGTGTGTGTGTGTGTACATTTTCTTATTATTGTCATACTTCTTTGTTACAGACAGCACTATTCGGGAGATGCTGGTTGCAGAGTGCAATGATATCAACATTAATGTTGAAGCGCGGCCTCAAGTTGGTGCTTACAAATTTTGCCTAAGCTTAGGAATTTTTGAGCTGCAAGACAGACTTATTAAAGAATCTTGTTTCCCAAGTCTTATTGTTCCAAATCCAAAGGTAAAGTCTTGACTTAAACGTAATTATTCTTGTCTCTATTAAACATTTTACTCCAATAGTTATTAACTGTACTCATGTGAATTGTTGTGTTTGCTTTACATGTTTAAAATAATAATGTAATTTTTATATTGTAATACTAATAATTTATAGAAATGACCAAACAGCCCCTCAGTTTTTGAGTCTGAATCCACAGCAGGCTTTGGTGTATTCAGACAATACTATTAATTTTATGCACTTTAGATTACTCGCATAATCAGTACTAAATTTATTAGGAATGTCATCAGTGGTAGACTGGTATCTTATCAAAAGAGAGGTTTAATTTATTTTTCCATTAAATATCATCAAATTGGATTCAAGTGCTGTTCCTCTTGAATTCTTCATGGTTTTGGTAATTTTTAACAGATAACTTTAGTTAATGAAGCTGAAAAAGTTTTCTTAACTATTCAACCATACTTGCACCCATTAATGAACATACTGTAGTGCTGGTAACAATATGAGCCATAGGACTTTTGACAAGTTGTCCAACTGAAATACGCTGGTGCCATGTAAAAAGCATCTGTGCTGGTGCCACATAAAAAACCCCAGAATACGCTGAAAAGTGGTTGGTGTTAAGAAGGGCATCCAGCCATAGATACCATGCCAAAACGGACAATTGGAGCCAGCTGTAGCTCTCTGGCTTGTTATCTCCTCAAACCATTCAACCCATGCCAGCATGGAAAGCAGATGTTAAATGATGATGATGATAATGATTAAAGTATGCCGATAAACATGAACAAAATGACTGAGGGTTTTACATATTTGATTTTGAATTTCATTTCAGGAAATTTCATACACATTCCGTAGAATGCGTTTTGGTAAACCTCTTGCCAAAACTACAACAATCCAAGAAGTACCAGTGTCTGAATCAGGCGTTGATCCTTGTGAGAAAATATTTGAAGTGACTTTTGAGAAATCAGAGTCAAACAGTAATAAAAAGTACAAGTGAGTGGATTACATTTCTTTTGTGCCCATGGAAGTTCTTTTAATTAATATCTATGTAATCAAATGATTGGTTAAATATATTTGTAGAGTATTTTATGATCAATAGGTAATCAACCTCATTATCCCTCACTTCTGAATGTGACAACGTGTTTCTAGTTAATCTTATGGTTGCATTTACAAGAAAAATTGAACTCAATACTGCAAGTTAATAAAACATCTGCCAATTTTACAATACATATTTGAGTGAGGTTGTATAATGTATACAGCTACTCAACCTGCTGGAAATGTTAACCAAATCTCCATAAAATCACATCCTACCATCTTAAAAACCAAAAAGAAGAAAAAGGACACAGAGGACATTGTAGTTTCTGGTACAAAGTTTTCTTGGCTAAAACACATTTGATTGTAGCTCTGTTTATTCATGGTGTACCGGGAGATAAACAACACCAGTATTTGTGTTTTCTCTGAAACAAAAAAAAACAAAAACAAGATGGTCACAGATAGAATGCCTTTGCTCATGGGTTTGCTTGGTCAGTGCTGAACTGGGTCTAACCAGCAACAATGACCATCATCATACTACTGATGTTCTTAGCAGTGTAACGTTACTACTCTACGGTGCTGGTTTGCAGCTTGGTCTCTAACTTGGACTAACAGTATAGTGACAGAAACAGAATATAAGGTGGCGAACTGGCAGAAACGTTAGCATGCCGGGCGAAATGCTGAGCAGTATTTCGTCTACCGTTACGTTCTGAGTTCAAATTCCGCCGAGGTCGACTTTGCCTTTCATCCTTTCGGGGTCGATAAATTAAGTACCAGTTACGCCCTGGGTTCGATGTAATCGACTTAATCCCTTTGTCTGTCCTTGTTTGTCCCCTCTATGTTTAGCTCCTTGTGGGCAATAAAGAAATAAGAAACAGAATATTACTTAAAAAAAAAAAATGAAGTAAATATAATAATGTTATTGTGAAGATTGTTGTTCTCTTCGTGAATGTTTTTTTCTCTGTTTCCAGAATCTATGTGAAAACCAAATCAATAGCCATTGTCTGTAACCCTTATACAGTAAAAGAACTGAAGGATTTCTTTACCGTATCTTCATCAGCTCATAATTATCAAGACATGGGCCAAACCCTTACAGGTAGGCTTTTGTAAAATCCCTCAGACTATTCCCCACTAAAAATACTTTATACCTTTAATGTAGTACATGCCATTTTAAGTATCTGGATCAAGTCTTCAGTGTGAATTTGATTCAATATTTTGATGTGCTGCTTCCTGCCACAGAAGTGCATGAGTTGTGGTGCCTTCTTCCCCTTTCACCAGCATTGAAGGCCTTGCAAAAATATCAAGGATGCTGCACCTTCTTTTCTGAATAAACCATACTATTTTACTTGTTTCAGTCATTTGACTGTGGCCATGCTGGGGCACCGCCTTTAGTCGAGCAAATCAACCCCAGGACTTATTCTTTGGAAGCCTAATACTTATTCTATCGGTCTCTCTTGCCGAACCGCTAAGTTACGGGGACGTAAACACACCAGCATCGGTTGCCAAGCGATGTTGGGAGGACAAACACAGACACATAAACATATATACACACACACACACACACACACACACACACACACACACACACACACACACACATATATATACATATATACGACGGGCTTCTTTCAGTTTCCGTCTACCAAATCCACTCACAAGGCTTTGGTCGGTCCGAGGCTATAGTAGAAGACACTTGTCCAAGGTGCCATGCTGTGGGACTGAACCCGGAACCGTGTGGTTGGTAAGCAAGTTACTTACCACACAGCCACTCCTGCTCCACAAAGCTAATGTAAAAATACAATTGTCTCCTCACTCACTTTGACTGTTGTGATTTTACATTTTGAGTGATTTCAAATGATTTGATCTCTGAATAAGAATTTGATTTTATTTTTAGATGCTGCATATAAACGATACCAAAATCTAAAATTCCATACAAAAACTGAATTGCAAAACAGATGGCGGGAGCTTCTACAAGGAAAGAAAGTACCTGTACGTAAAACCATATTTTTTTTTTAATCAGTGAACTTCTTTTCCTATTGTGTGTTGTTTGTATGAGAACATGTGTAAGAGAGGCATGTAACATGAAATATGTAAATGGCTCTGAAGATTCAAGGGAGAAGCCTGTAAGGGTCAGTACTTGCTTCTGATGCTAAGTGGATGCATATGTATGATAATATCATTAATTGATGTTTTATAGGTTTTTAGTGATATTAAGTTTGTTTCATCATTGTTAAAGTTTTATCCTTTCTTCATTTATATCCATTTGGTTTATTATTTTCCTCATTGCAGCAACAAAATCGAATTGAAATAAAATTGGACATAGCAGCCCCTAAAATTATTGTCCCTGAATCATTCTTTGATCAGAATACAACTTTAGTGGTTTTTGACTTGGGTTATCTCAGTTTTCAGAATGCTACAACTGGTAGCATAGCAGAGAAAAGTCCCCAGTTTGAAGATCAAGATGGTATGTATTTATATTAAAAACTATTTTTTATTTCTACTGATAAAAAAAAATGTGTAATTATTTGTAGATTATTTGCAAACTCTATGAGTAGCCATATATTATGAACAAAGTTTGTTCCTGATTACATTAAATTTCCTTCGCTCTAAATGTTAGTCTTTGTTTTTCCCTTTTATCAGAGGAATTCTTAACTCCATCACAGTCTCCTCCCAATGAGCTTGAGTTGAGCGAAGAAGTCGTTAGCTGTAGCCCACAGCCACAGCAACTACCACAGCCAACAGCTGAAAGTATGAACGAAAGTTTCTATGAAAGGTAGGTCACAACATTCTCAATACTTCCAACATTTCACATGCTTAGAGTGGCTTGCAAAGCTTTGCTCATTGTTATGATAAACTATTTCAAAGTAATATTGGGATGAGGTGGTGAAGCATGACCTTTGAACATTAGGCTTCACCGAGGCAATGACTCGTGACCGAGGCCTTTGAAGATACGCTTTTGGTGCAAGGTGGCACCGACCACTTGAAAACGCTGGACGTTTAGGTGAGGTTATGATCCATGCATCGAGGGGTTAGCAGCCAATCCCGTAGACGGATGGATTCACCCCCTGGACGCGTGGTCTCGACTATGAAAGTCAGGGCCCTGCTTGCTCCTTCGCTTGGTTGCTTGAAGTCTTGCAGAAAATTGGTGGTGGCGCTGCCCACTATAAAAACCAGAGCATCCCAATGAGCGCGAGGTCGTTACCAGTGCCACTGGACTGGCTCCTGTCCAGGTGGCACGTAAAAAACACCATTTGAGCGTGGCCGTTGCCAGTACCACCTGACTGGCCTTCGTGCGGGTGGCATGTAAAAGCACCCACTACACTCTCGGAGTGGTTGGCATTAGGAAGGGCATCCAGTGTAGAAACTCTGCCAAATCAGATTGGAGCCTGGTGTAGCCATCTGGTTCACCAGTCTTCAGTCAAATCGTCCAACCCATGCTAGCATGGAAAGCAGGCGTTAAACGATGATGATGATGATTGGTTTCAAATTTTGGCAAAGGTCAGCAATTTCAGGAAAGGAGATAAGTCAATTACATGAATCCCCAGTTCTCAACTGCTACTTATTTTATTGACCCCAAAAGATGAAAGGCAAAGTCAACCTTGGCAGAATTTGAACTCGGAATGTAAAGACAGATGAAATGCCACTAAGCATTGTCTCCAGCATGCCAATGATTCTTCCAGCTCTCCACCTCATTTCATAGTAATATTGCTTGAAATGTTCTGCAATTGACCACACATTTTCTTCCTTGTGACTCTCTTCAATGACTGCACCTCTATCAAATATAATCCAAAAGCAAACATTCTCTTTAAAAATAGTTAAAGGAACTTATCAAATGTTATTGCCAGAAATGTAAAATATTAATAAAAGCAAATTCAAAGAAAGACACAACATAGAATAGTTGCAGCTGGAGCACTTTTGATCATAGTTTTGCTTAGTCAGATTTGACTTGGTACCAAGCAATAATGTAGTTTTATTACTGAAAAATCTTCATACCAGTGTTGTCTTATAATCTTACTTTCTTTCCATTGTTATTTTAATGAACTCTATTCTGAAGAGCAACTTTGACAGCTGCAGCTCATTCCCGCTTGAAATCATCTGGTCTACTTCTTTCCTTGCTTATTCCCAGTTGTATTAATTTTGATTGCTTAAACCCCATAATAGACTTTTATTAAATCATTTTATTTCCTGCATTCCTCTTTCAATGTGTATGTTATTTCTGTTGTGTATCTTAATACATAGATATCAGGTAATTTTGGAAGATTTACAAGTGTTAGTTGGCCAGACTCATGACAACTGGAAAGCTGCCCATTCTCGAGGTAACACCCGTATCCACTTGCTAGACAAGTTCAGCATTGAGGTACTTTTTGAAAGGTAAGCCTCTCGATTTCAAATAATAAAAAAAAAAAATTTTAGAAAACAAGAGATATATTTATAGATGTGAGAGTAATTTCTTATTTGAAAATCAATCACTACAAATAATTTATTTTTACTTGAGATCCAGTTTTTCTAATGTTTTCCAATTTTAGTGGATATTAACAAAATTTTATAGCCCATAAAAGATGTTTTAATAGTTCATAAAAATATATTTAACTAAAGTGATTTCAGTAGAAATGAAGTCTATGTTGCATCTTGGGAGGGTCATTATGTGAATAATAAATACATGTACTAGTTCTATTTCACTTTTATTATCATTATTAATCAATTACAGAGATGTACTTGCATAGCAAGTGACTTGATCTGAGATTGTATGCTGAAACAAAAACAATTGCAGCATGAAAGATGTTTGTAAACCACTCAAGAACACGATGCAGCTCAAAGTTTTGTCAGTGAACAAGTCGTGGTTTCAAAGCGATGAAAATATTTTGACAGAAATAAAATCTAAACGTTGAAGTGAAACTAACAGTTTTTGTGTGTTCTTAGATGGCTTACAAACATCTTCCGTGCTGCAATTGTATTTAGTCAATTAGTTGACTATTTAACAGGTTAACTAGTCAGTTATTTGATTAATCATTCTGTCAGCTAGGTTTGTCAGAGTTCTTTCATCACGACCTCATCAGTGACATACCTGCTCTATTTCAGGTCTGCTCTAGATTTGTCTGTCTCCTAGTTTACAGATTCTATATTTCTATTTATGGGGATATGAGTGAAGATGTCTGTGTGTGTGTGCATGAAAGAGAGAGAGAGAGAGAATGTATGTGTGAGTGTGCTGGTGTATGTACATGTACACCTTTGGCATGATGTAGATTTTGTAAATGAGATAATGTGTGTGTTTGTGCTTACATGTGTTTGTTGGTGTATGTGTACAGTTTGAATTTTGCCAGTACTGCCTGACTGGCCCTTGTGCCGGTGGCATGTAAAAGCACCCACTACACTCTCGGAGTGGTTGGCATTAGGAAGGGCATCCAGCTGTAGAAACTCTGCCAGATCAGATTGGAGCCTGGTGCAGCCTTCTGGCTTGCCAGTCGTCAGTCAAATTGTCCAACCCATGCTAGCATGGAAAGCAGACGTTAAACGATGATGATGTGAGTGGTTAAACATTTATTTATCTATTTATTTTACTCTCAGTGTCTTTGTGAATGAACTGCATGTGTAGAGGGTATATCTGTGTGTTTGCATGTGTGCATGACCATTCAAGTCTATTTATTTTGGGGATGACACAGATCAAATTTCAGTTTTATAGCTTTCTTCATCTCTTTTTCTCATAGCTCATCTCATAAATCATGAAAGAAAAAAATATATATGTATTATATTTTAAAAGAAGATTGTCTTTTTACAATAAGTATATATATATCTTTATATTTCAGACGTGTCATATTTACCACTGATCCAGAATGGCCCTCTGTTAGGCTCTCGGGAACTTTACCATCACTCACTATTCATGCAGACCAGAAAAAGGTACACACTTATGCTGGCATATCCTCATTGACAAATGTTATTTAAAGCAACAAACAAACTCCATATCCATACAGCCATTTATATATATATATATATATATATAGGCGTGGCTATGTGGTAAGTACAGGTTTCTCAGGTGCTTTGTGAGGATATTGAAGAGCTGTGGACCTCTGAAGCCCAGGCTATTGCAGTATCTTGTCCTACATCTTGATGGCAAATTTGGAGTCTTTGGCACTATGCAGTGGCGCCCAGTTCTAGTATTTGTGTAACTTTCGATGCCAAAGCTTGGGACAAGTCCTTCGAGGATCTTCCGGATGTATATTATGGCATATCTTTCTTGCCTACGCTCTAAGGAATAGTCTTAATCTCTTGAGTCTTTCCCAATAGCTTATATGCTGCATAGAGGCTATCTTCTTCGTGTAGCTTTGTCGGATTGCCTCAAGTTCTGAGATTAATTTGACACTGGTTGGTGACCATAGCTGAGAGCAATAGTCAAAATGGTGTAGGACAAGTGTCCTCCAGAAGATGATAATGTTAGGAGCCTTGATATTATCTGTTTTAAAGTTAACTCATTTTTGCAACAGTACAGGTTAAGTATCAATGTCTATTTATATATATCTTCTTGTCTATCCGTTTGTCAGTGTGGTTTCTATTTTGTATTTTCTCTTATTCCTCTATGATTTTATACATTTTAGGTGAAAGCCTTGAGTACTTGTATGAATCAGCTGTCATCACTTCATAAAACACAAAAACCAAAATTGAAGTCTACAGTCAGTATTTACCAAAGTATGGACATGGATGCAGCTGACCCGAATATTTCCAGTGCTTCGTATAGCAAGTATGATCAATATTGTTTTGTTTTAACTTCTAACTCACTTGGGAAGATGTCTTCCACTATAGCTCTGGGTTGAACAAAGCCTTGTGAGTGGATTTGGTATAAAGAAACTGAAAGAAGCTTATATACATGTGTGTGTAGTGTCTTTTTGCCTTGACATCATGTGATAGTTGTAAACTAGCATCAACATCATAGAACTAGTATCCATCATATCCAATCTTGTGTAAAAATATGTCCAATGATGGGGAATTATTACCTTACTTGGAAACAAGTGAGGGTTGGTAGCAGAAAAAGCATCCAGCTATTGAAAATCTACCCCAGTGAATTTTGTCTAACCTATGTGATATGGAAAAGAGGACATTAAAATGACGAAGATGACATATATATGTATGTTTGTTATTCATTTTACCATGCTGACATGAGCTGGATGGAGACTTATTTGAGGTAGAATTATGCAGCTAAATGCTTTCGTGTTGCTAATTCTTACCATACAGTCATGAATGTACCTACATGTGTGTGTGTTTTGCTAATATATGTCAACTAATAATTAATCTTCTCAGAATAGTCCTTTACAATACTTGTTCTGCATTGTTACAAATAATCTCTTGTCATTCTCACTATCAAAAATGCAGTGATTTAGTACCGTCTGTAATGGTGATTTATTGATGACCAATGGTGTTTTTTACGTGCCATCTGCACAGGAGCCAGTCCAACGGCACTGGCAACAACCTCGCTCGAATGTTCTTTCACGTGCCAGTAAGGCGACACTGGTAACGATCACGCTCAAATGGTGCTTTTTACGTGCCACTGGCACGGAAGCCAGACAGCTGCTCTGGCAATGATCATGCTCGGATGGTGCTGGTTCAATTTCATTTAGTAAATAGATATACTGTCATCAATTAATTATATATACTTCATGCTCTTGTAAGAAGTGCTTTATGTCTCAGAAAGAAGTTAATGTTCAAATACTGCCAGGTCAAATTAATTTCTTCTTTTCACCAGCAGTAAGTATGAAAATAACAGCAGCAAAATAATGACAGTGATATTATTATCATCATCATCTTTGTTTAACATCCACTTTTCCATACTTGCATGGGTTAGACAAAATTTCTGTTGCCAACCCATATCTATTCTGAAGCAAGATATTTTCCCATTGTCAGGTGATGTTTATTTACAACCATCATGTAATATCTAGAAATATCTAGGAAAGAGCGTGCACGCACACACACACTGGTCTTCTTTCAGTTTCCGCCTGTCGAAGCTTTGGTTGCCCTGGGGCTATAGTAGAAGACACTTTCCCAAGGTGTTGTGCAGTGGGACTGAACTCAAGACCACATGGTTGGGAAGCAAGCTTCTTAATCAGGTAATCTAACTTACATCTTGTAAAATTTTCTTCTCGTTTTTTTATTACAGTGTGCCACCTTCTGAAAAAGAGAAGCAACAGCAAAGCAAGATGATGGAAGCATCTGTTTTACTAGAAGCAGAGTTTTCTGTCAATAAATTATCACTGGAAATTAATAGCCGAGGTAATTATAATAATTTGTCTTTTATCTTCTGCTTATTTCAGTCATTAGACTGTGGTCATGGTGGGACACCACCTTGAAATGTTTTAATCAACAAATCACCCCCAGTACTTACTATTAAAAGAAATCATTACTATCATTATTATTATTATTTTTTTTTTTTCAAAGTCTGGTATCTATTTTTTTTTTGTCTCTTTTGCCGACCTGCTAAGTTACAGAGATATAATCTAACCAACACTGGTTATCAGATGGTGGTGTTTGACAAATATAGACACAATCACACACACATACACACACAATGGGTTTCAACACAGTTTCCATCCACGAAATTCACTATAGCAGAAGACACTTGGCTAAGGTGCTGCACAGTGGAACTGAACCCAAAACCCCGTGGTTGCAGAATGAACTTAACTATAGAGCCATGCCTGAATTTACTGCATTTTTTTACCTTAAAAAATATGGTGCTAATTATTTCATTGGGTTAGTGATAGTTGTAATTTAAAATACACATGCGTTATTTTTTTAATATTCACTCATGTTTTAATGTTACTCTTTTTACAATTGCATATGATAACAATAATGACTTGTAACATGTGATTCAGGGTCACAAATTAGTGGGAAAGTGCACAACCAATTAAATTTAGATCACTGTTGTTGGCACTCCGTCACTTACGAAGTCGAGGGTTCCAGTTGATCAGATCAGCGGAACAGCCTGCTCGTGAAATTAACGTGCAAGTGGCTGAGCACTCCACAGACACGTGTACCCTTAACGTAGTTCTCGGGGGATATTCAGTGTGACACAGTGTGACAAGGCTGACCCTTTGAATTACAGGCACAACAGAAACAGGAAGAAAGAGTGAGAGAAAGTTGTGGTGAAAGAGTACAGCAGGGTTCGCCACCATCCCCTGCCGGAGCCTCGTGGAGCTTTAGGTGTTTTCGTTCAATAAACACTCACAACACCCGGTCTGGGAATTGAAACTGCGATCCTATGACCACGAGTCCGCTGCCCTAACCAAAACATGTGCTACAATTAAATACCTGAGTGTATATTATCCAGCACTTTACCACTTCTGCCATTTACCGTCTCCCTAGTAGTGATTTCTACCTTAGGCATAAGACTACAGATTTAAGGAAGAAAAAAATTAAATTGACCCTGATAGGTGATTGTCATTTATTTATATAACTCATAAATGATGAAATACAAAGTCAACCTGATAATGATCATGCATGTGTGTTTGTGTGTGTATGTAGCTGTTATGTGCTCTATTAAATTAGTCTCCAGTTCTGTATCATATTTAATGTAAACACATCATTGAAAGGTACATTTACTGCATTATTCCTATGGCAATGACATCTCTTATGGATATGTTGTCTCATGGACGCTCTAATTACTTCGTGCATCTAATGATTGCTCTCAATTGCATAAATAACCCCCATATGTTATTGCTCACTTTTGTTATTTTTATTCAACAATAGTATATATTATTACTATTATTTTTTGTTTTATATGTGTAGAGCATTTAATAATAATATAAAATCAGGTGGCAAGCTGGTAGAGTCATTAGCATGCCAGGCAAAATGCTTAAGCAACATTTTGTCTGTCTTTATGTTCTAAGTTACTATTTTAAATATTTTCTTGTGCTTTTTTATTTCATTTCAAGGTCGACCTATTACTGAACTCCAAGTAGATCATGTCCAAGGGCGACTAGTGAAAAAATACAAGGAAATGACCACCACACTTACAGTACATAGTTTACTGCTTGTTGATGGACTACAGACATTTGGCAAAGATTATGAATTGCTTGCAGCTTCTCACAAAAATTTGTCGTAAGTAATGCAGCCTTTTATTATAGAGGTTTGTCTACATACATCATTGTCATCTTCATCATCTTGCATCCATTTTTCCATATTTGTATAAGTTGCATATGTCTTCTCTAGCAGAACATCGCATTACTTGTTGTGTCCACTTGTCATCTCTTTCTTCTTGTTCAGCATCTCTGACTGTCTATCTGCTTCTCTTTCTATATATATTTACATTAAAAGCACTCACTACACTCTCCGAGTGGTTGGCATTAGGAAGGGCATCCAGCTGTAGAAACTCTGCCAGATCAGATTGGAGCCTGGTGTAGCCACCTGGTTCCCCAGTCCTCAGTCAAATCATCCAACCCATGCTAGCATGGAAAGCGGACGTTAAATGATGATGATGTACAGAATGAGATGATTGTATGTGACTGTTTGGGCACTGGTGATTTGGTATTACTGACTGGTCATTGAGCCTGTTTTGGTGGCAGTACTTCTTCGCTCGGGAGGCAAACACACATACACAGAAATATACACATACAGTTAAAGAGAGTGAGGGAGAGAACAAGAGAAACAGTGACACGTCTGAAGTTGAGTCAGTGTCAGATCAGCAATGCGAAATACATAGGGCAACAACAGCTGTGCCAAAACGTCTCACACACACATTTGCACATACATAATACACACACACACACACACATATTTACACATGCATAATACACACACACAGACGTGTGTCTATATACATAGGTATTGTACAATATATTTGTGTGTAACTGTTGATGTTTAATTTTTATTTTAGAATGGACAGCCAGAGTGGAAAGCTTCGAGGATCAGAATCTCAAACTGAGCTGAGGCCATCACCAGTGTCTTCTTCGTCTGGTATATAAACATAATTGATTTCCTTTCGACACAATATTAATAATTTGTTTTAGTTCATTACAGTGTCCTTAGTTGTAATAATTTCCTGTAAAAATAGGGAAACAGTGGTAATAAACACAGAGGCATACTTCTACTACTACTACTACTACTACTACTACTTGGCCTTCTGCTCAAACCATGTTGTAGGTATTGTCTTGTACCTGAAGCAAAGCACAGCATTGTGCTTTAGACATTTTGTTTTACAGTTAATTTGTTTATGGTAACAAAGGTATCCTTCAAGTAAATAATAAACTGGTTTGCCAGGACATAGATATCAATATTTACTAAATGTCATATCACTCATGTTCACATGGTATAATGGATACAAAACCTGGAAAAAAAGCAGAAATGCAGTTATTAAGACAGCGTTTATATCTATTTTATTAGAAATCTTAACTTTTTCTAAACTATAATACTATTTTGATTAAGCTCTATGAATGTATCGTATTTAAAAATAAACAATATTTTGAAGTACTTTTTTTTCACTAATTTGATTGTTGTTCATTTGTAGCTCTTTCAGATCACCGTGATGAAGGTGGTCAAGGAATATCACAAAAAGAGGAGGCTCTTATTACCCTACATATTCAGGTAATTGCCTCCAACAGCCCAAATAACCCCACCAATGAAAAAGTGTTGAAGGCAGATATTCAGTTCAACAGTCTGGATGTCATTGGTGAGTTCAAACTTCTGATGGAACTTCAGTAATTTTGTGTTATCTTTGCCTTCATCTTTGAAATGTCCTGCCTGAAATATTTTATTATTTATGTGCCCTTTTAAAGTTTTAGGTGTTCCATGGTCATATTTTAATTGCCTTGATAACTGAAGAGATGCCGGTGCAGGTTTCTGCTCTGACATCCGAAACTCAGAGTTTTATTATGGCACCAAATAATTGTCACATATTATATTACAGATATATATATATATATATATATATATATATATATATATGCATTTAATGATTTTTATTCTTTTTTATATTTTCAACTTTACTTTGCAGCCAATCAAGAAACTTTGACAGAAATAATGAGCTTTTTCCATAGCACTATGAAAGACATGTCAAAAAAATCCGTTCGATCTCCAAATCATTCATCTTCTAAAGACCAAAATGACGATTCCAAAAATGCGGATTTACAAAAATCCATATCTGCAGTCCCTCAGGTAAGTAGTTATTACTGAATTTTAATGGGGACAGTGGCACCGACCTATGAAAGAGCTAATACTTCTGATAATCCCCACTTCTCAGAAACTTTAAAGAGTGTAATTCTGTGTGTGTGTGTGTGCACATGCACGCAAGTGCATAATTAAGAACCTTCTTCCTATGTAATCTCAGGTTCAGTCCCACTGTGCAGCACTCTTCTGCTATAGCCCTGGGCCAACTATAGCCTTTTGAGTGGATTTGGTTGATGGAAACTAAAAGAGCCCATCATGTATGTACCTATATGTGTGTGTTTGGGTACCCTTGTCTGGACATCGTGTGGTGGTTGTAAACAAGCATGACCGTCATACCGGATGATGTTCATTTCCGGTTTTCCATGGAAAATACATGTCTGGTGACAGGGTATATTACATTGTTTGGAGGCGAAAGGAAGGGTATCTAGCCATAGAGAAAATACACCTTAGCAAATCCTGCATGACCCATGCAAGCATGGAAAAGTGGATGTTTGATGGCATGGAGTGGGGGAGCTGGTATCCATGGACGACTGCTGGTCTTCCATAAACAACTTTTCCTGGGTTTATGCCTTGGAGGGGAACTTTCTAGGTGTAGTCCCATTGTCATTCTTGACTGAGGTGGGTATTTACCCTTTATAGATAAATATGTTGCTTGGAAAGAGGTGAGGGTTGGCTACAGGAAGGGCATCAGGCTGTTAATGATCTGCTTCAGCCAAATTCCATCTGACCCAATCAAGCATGGAAAAGTGAATGTTAAATGACGATGATGATGATGATGATGATCTGTGTGTATGCATGTATGGTTATACATTTGTATATTTCAAACTTTATCTTTTTTCATTACAGAGTATCTCAGGTATGTGCATTGGTGTTACAGCTGATTTTCATCGCTTAAACATCCTGCTGGTTCATCTTGAAGACTCTGTCTCTGGCCGGAATGCCAGAAAGGTGGCCACTATTACCATGTCCAATGCACAAATCAATGCTCGCATAAGTAAGTAAATTATGTTGTCATTCTTTAACTCTTATTTTTCTCTCTTATAATTTTTAATTTACTTGTTTGTGTTGTAGTAATAATAGTAGTAGTAGTAGTAGTAGAATGTAAATATTTAATTTTGGTTTTCTTTTTGCAGGTGAAAAACTCGAGGTTGCTGGTTCACTAGAAGGATTTCACATTGTAAATGTAATGCCCGAAGCCCACAAACACCAATATCTATTACAAGTTGGCAAGTTGTCAACACTTCCAAGTTTCCAAAGTAATTCTGACATGGTTCAGGTGTACAGCTCAAATCAGAAGAAATCCTGTCAATGGGGACCTGAGATCTTAGATAACAACTCTAGGAACAGCTATGCATTAACCTTCCAACTCGAGAGATACCTGGGACATGCTGCTTTACTTTCTTCTTCTTTTCCACTTCTTCCAATTAATGAAAGCCTTATCTATACAGTTAACGGCAGCTCTGCAGTTTCTGAGAAGGACGTTGCTGTAAAGATCAGGATGGCATCAGTCATTTACATCCACTCTCCACTGTTCTTAAGAGAGCTGTCTGAATGTCTTTCCAGCTTCAAAGACTATACTTCAAATGTAGCTTCTTCAATAAAGCACGCTGCAAAAGAAGTTGCCAAAGGTCTTGTAGCTAAGCGTATGGAAACAGCCAGTGGAAATTTCCCTGGAGGAAACAACAGTAGCAATGATTACATTCATTCTCCACCCAATCAGCGTAAATCTGAAAGCCAGTCCTTAGAGATGAATGACTTCTTCCCCCCAGATATGTCCTACAGTGAAGAGCAGTTCATGACTGGTTCGTTAACAGCTTCCCCACCAGAAGAGCTCAAGATTAATATTGATATGCAAATTGAAACTCCAATTGTGTTTCTACCTCGAAAGCAAACCAGTTCAGAAGTTCTAATGGCTTGCCTTGGAGAAATCTCCATCAAAAATATGCCTGCTGAGTCAATTACAAAGAAAGATGTCAAGGACTGCATTAGTATTCATGTTGACAAGATGAGTTTGTATGCATTGAATTTAACAACATTCAATATTTATGAGCGTGTATTTGACTATCGTGGACTTGACATTGAACGCCTGTTCAAGGATGATCAGTTTCGTAAATGCAACCCAGTTCTGTATGATACAAATATAGAAATAACCCTCCATGTACTTGAGTATGACATCACATGCCGGTCACCTTGCTCACCTGGTATGGAAGAAAGCACACCTTTCAAATCTCATTCATTCACCTCGGCCTTCACGTACATCATCCCAAATGACACTGATGACAAAAAATCTTCTCCAGCACCTTCCCAGTCATTATCTGTTAATATTGTCATTGCAACACCATGTAAACTTGTTCTTTCTAAAGCTGTCTATGAACAGATTCTTGAAACTCGCCACAACTTAACATTAAGTGGCATAAATGAAGAAACAGTTACTTTCTCAATTTCCAGTGAAGGTGACAATAATTCATCATATTTACCAGGTAAGTAAAGATACTGTACTTATCGAGAGAGTGGGTGGAGAGTAATATCTTTTTTTTAATTTTTTCCTTTTTAGAGTTACGGGAATTTAGTGGTTCATATCAATAGCTTTGAACTCTTAGCATGTTAGTTGATTGTATTACATATATCTGTCAACCCTATTTCCTGGTGAGAATAAAGTTTCTCTGGCCTGTGTTATCACCTCATTAGTAGACAATTAAATGGCTGATTAGTTTCCTGAAATTTGTATTGATTAAGTTATTCACATCACAGAATTCCAGAATTTGTGATCCCTCCTCATGTCTCTCACCGTACTTGCTTCCATCTTGTACTCAAGAGAAGCCATCATGGTGTTGCCCAATATGTTCTTTGAAATTACTAACTGTGCTAATGAAGTTGCCATCATTTCTTATCAAGATAATCTGCAGTATTGCAGGCCCTGCCAAAAAAATGCTATGGGCATACCCATCTTTCTTTACTGCACTACTCTTCCCCCACTAAAAGTACATATCTAGCAAACAAATTATATACACGAGAAAATCATTAGAGTGAGATCATTGCCAGTGCCGCTGGACTGGCTCCCGTGCAGGTGGCACATAAAAAACACCATTTTGAGTGTGGCCGTTGCCAGTACCGCCTGACTGGCCCTCGTGCCGGTGGCATGTAAAAGCACCCACTATACTCTCGGAGTGGTTGGCGTTAGGAAGGGCATCCAGCTGTAGAAACTCTGCCAGATCAGATTGGAGTCTGGTGCAGCCTTCTGGCTTGCCAGTCCTCAGTAAAATCGTCCAACCCATGCTAGCATGGAAAGCGGACATTAAACGATGATGGTGATGATGATGACTATGTACTGCTCTTTTTATAATTGGTATTGGTTTTCTTTCTTTCTTCTTTCAACTTTTCTCTAATTTTATCAAAAGATTTTATTACATTTATTTGTTTATTTTTGACAGGAATTTCAGCACTAAAACTAGACTCTTCTACTGAATCAGACATTGCCAAAGTGATTCGAACAGGGAGCAGTGAATCTTCTCAGTCATCAAAGCCAGTTCCAACTAGTCTCCCATTAGAAGCACGGTTTGAAGTGGCAATGTTCAGTGTGGAGATGCAAGGAGATTTGGAACCTGATTCACAAAAACGACTTGTTGACCTTTGCTTACAAGATCTCATCCTTATCTATCATCGAATGGACAATTATGTTTCCTCATTTGATCTTTCTCTTAAATCACTTACCATGGAAGATTTATTAGAGACAAATGACTCTAAACCTCGTTATTTAATGGTCTCATCTAAAAAGGAAGAACCAGAACCTAAAGAAGATAAATTAGGTTCTAATTTATCAACATCTTGTCCTGATTGTACAATAATGGTCCCTAAACCGAAAATGCCTGGTTCTTTGCCTTCAAGTTTTCACGAAGAGAATGTTTTTATGTCTCATTCTAAGAAAAACAGCTTAGGAGGTAATCAGAGGAAAATGGCTGCAGAAGAAAACAAGTAAGTATTGTTTACCGTAGCTGTATCTTTGGTTTGTCACCATTTATATTCATTTCTTTCAGGAGATTACTAAACAAATCATATTGATATATTGATTGATATATAGAGACACAAGTGTGGCTGTGTGGTTCAATCCTACTCCATGGCACCTTGACCAGGTGTCTTCTATTATAACCCTGGGTTGACCAAAACTTTGTGAGTGGATTTGGTAGATGGAAACTGAAAGAAGCCCATTGTGTTTGTGTATATATATGTTTGTGTTACTGTGTCCTTGCCTTGACATCATCATCATTTAACGTCTGCTTTCCATGCTAGCATGGATTGGACGATTTGACTTGGGACTGGTGAACCAGATGGTTACACCAGATGGTTACACCAGACTCCAATCTGATCTGGCAGAGTTTCTACAGCTGGATGCCCTTCCTAACGCCAACCACTCCGAGAGTGTAGTGGGTGCTTTTTACGTGCCACCGGCACGAGGGCCAGTCAGGCGGTACTGGCAACGGCCACACTCAAATGGTGTCTTTTTATGTGCCACCCGTACAGGAGTCAGTCCAATGTTTTGTTCACATGCCACCGGCACAAGTGCCAGTAAGGTGGAGCTGGAAACGATCATGCTTAAATGGTGCTTTTTATGTGCCACTGACACGGAAGCAAGACCGCTGCTCTGGCAGTGATCTCACTCGGTGCCAGTCATCGAATTTGGTTCAGTTTTCGATCACATGATGGTTGTAAATGAACATCACTGTCATACAAGTAGTGTCGTTCATTTGCAATATTCAGAAAAATGTCTAGCCAAAGAGAGCTACTGCCTTGCTTGGAAATAGATTGGGGTTGGTGAAAGAAATGGCATCTGGCCATAAGAAAAAATCCTCTTCAATAAACTCTTTCCAACCCTTGCAAGCATGGAAAAGTGGATGTTAACATGATAATAATGATGCTGAGTCATTTACTTCATGGTCTAAAGTTCTAACTTTCCACCTATATGATGATATTTAACTGTTGCTAAAGTAACCACATCTAGAAACACTTCTGCATCAGGCCCATAAATGTGTTGTACCCTCTCTCTGTCTTTTCTACTACAGCGACCCCTTCTCTTCAGAGGTGGCCACTCTCATGCTGTCTCCACTCAGGTACTCTGAGTTCATGTGTCTCTTCTCTTTCTATCAGTCTTGTTGTGTTTACTTTGTCAAAGGTTCCTCACTAAACACTGTATCCATTCCTTTCATCATCATCATCATCGTTTAACGTCCGCTTTCCATGCTAGCATGGGTTGGACGATTTGACTGAGGACTGGTGAAACCGGATGGCTACACCAGGCTCCAATCTGATTTGGCAGAGTTTCTACAGCTGGATGCCCTTCCTAACGCCAACCACTCAGAGAGTGTAGTGGGTGCTTTTACGTGTCACCCGCACGAAGGCCAGTCAGGTGCTACTGGCAACGGCCACGCTCAAAATGGTGTATTTTATGTGCCACCCGCACAAGAGCCAGTCCAGGGGCACTGGCAACGATCTCACTCAAAAATCCTACGAAGGCCAGTTAGGCGGTACTGGCTTTCTTCCCACTATATCCATTCCTTTGTCCCTTAAAAATTTCCTCCCTGTAGATATCTCTCCTGAAATTGCCTGCTTACTACAGTCTAAGTGAAACATTTAACAATATAAATCTCATTGTTTGGAAGAGCCTGCAAAGGCTATGGCTAATCCTCCGACCGTGAGTCCGCTGCCCTAACCACTGGGCCATTGTACCTCCACTATTTTGTATATATCATGTATAATTTTTTTGTCTCTGCTGTAAACTTTCAAGTATTTGCTTTATTTTATTATTTTGACCCTTATCTTTCAGTGAGGGATGCTACCCCTGTACACCACCACCTTCTCCTATGGGTTCAATGGAACAAGTTACTAACAGTGGACCTCTGGTTCACATTAGTATATTCCTAGTCGATAGCAAGTGTCCTCAGTTTCAAGAAACCTATAAACAGGTGAAAACAATGTTTTTGTTTTTTTTTAAAACATAAATGTCATAGAAATAGTAATCTCATTCTAAGCGTTATAAATGTTATTTATTATTGATGTTATTTTATACCATGTTATTTTATACCAATGTCACCATAACATTGGTAACAAGAATGATGATAATCCTTTCTATTATAGGCACAAGGCCCGAAGTTTTGGGGGAGGGGACTAGTCTATTACATTGACCCCAGAATTTCACTGGTACTTAATTTATCGACCCTGAAAGGATGAAAGGTGAAGTCAACCTCGGCGAAATTTGAACTCAGAACGTAGTGATGGGTGAATACTGCTAATCATTTCATCCAGCGTGCTAACGACTCTGCCAGCTCGCCACCTTAACGATGATAATGGTTATAGCATTGATTAGCATTAAGAGGAGCACCCAGGTAGAAAAGCAGTTGTCTTAATAGCTGGATGGAATCCAATCAAATCAATGGAAACTATGTTTCTGTCAATTTGATTGAAAGATTAATTGCTGCTACTGCTATTTACACCAAGTTTACCAGAATAACTGCTGTCGGTATAGGTATAGTTGTGTGGTTAAGAAGCTTGCTTTGTTAGTACATTGTTTCTGGCTCAGTCCCACTGCACAGCACTTTGGACAAGTTTCTTCTACTGCAGCCTGGGCCAACCAAAGCCTCGTGAATGGATTTTGTTCATGAACTTGAAAGTAGCTCATCATCATATGTATGTACATCCATTCATGCTGTGTGTGTATGTGTGCATCTGTGTTTGTCCCCTTTCCCCACTGCTTGACAACCTGTGTTGGTTTGTTAATATCCCCATAACTTTAAAGACCAATATACAAGGTGTCCACAAGGTCTGGACACATGGAGTAAATAAAATTATAACATAAGCAATTAAATATAAGAAATAATAATTTCTTAAAGTATGTGTTAATCCCCATGTACCCAGACTTTGTGGACACCCTG
Source organism: Octopus bimaculoides (assembly GCF_046866305.1). Classification (NCBI taxonomy): domain Eukaryota; kingdom Metazoa; phylum Mollusca; class Cephalopoda; order Octopoda; family Octopodidae; genus Octopus; species Octopus bimaculoides. The sequence goes on along the minus strand of NC_142930.1, from coordinate 158,479,633 downwards.
TAGTATGTATGAGACTTAAAAAAAAGACATAAGTACTGGAGTTGATTTGCTCAAAGAACTCAAGGCAGTACCCCAGCATGACCACAGCCCAATAACTGAAACATATAAAAGATAATAGACAGGTTTTCAAATGTAAAAAAAATAAAGGCTGGCAAAAATGTCTTGCCTAGGATGAAATAATTATCCTTGTTTCTTTGTCTTTCACTAGATCAATCGCTCCATTGATATTCAGTTTAGCAGTTTGGATACAACCATTAATCTGCAGACTTGGGTCGTATTACTTGATTTCCTGGGTCTTGGAGCTACGTTTAAAGAAGCTGGAGCCCAGTCACCAAATGTTTTCTCAACCAGTCAAGACTCCTCGTTGGACACTGAAGGTAGCCTTTTTTTATTAATTTTCATTTTGTTTTAGTCTCTTTCATTTTATGGCAGGAGATGACAGAATGTCTTGCAATATTTAGTTGTGTTCCCTTGCACCCTGTGATCAAATCCTATGGAAGCCAAACTAGTTTTTCATCTTTCTGGTAAGTTAGGAGAGGACAGGCAGTGCTCTTAATTTTGCAAACCTTCATGGTCTGGTGAGATTGATGTAATTAATGTTCATCAATATATAGAGGACAACTTTGGATGGAGTGTAACCAGGATTGAACTCTACTAAAGGCAATGAAGTACCAGATGAAGTACCATTTCTGGCTTAGTGACTATGTTAGAAATCATTTTGTTACACTTCTCAAACAGGGAATGATAATCACCCAAGTTAACCCATTCCATGAATTTATTTTCTCAAGATGTGTCAGCTTTCTTGTATATAGAATCATGGATAACTGAGTTCATAGTGGTACAATCCTGGACAACCAACAGCAGTTCATATGCTATCATCACACCATTTCGTGTGTCTAGCTAAGACACTCTACTGTCTGTAACTAAGTTATCCTGTCTGTCAGCAGGAAGTAGCGTAATTCAGTGTTGTAAACAGTGGGATCACTGTGTATTTGATGACTACTTCTTTTGACTTGCAGTGTTGAGTTCATTTTCTTCTTGTGGATGTAAAAGTCAGTTGTCATCAAAGCTAGTATCTTATCCCTCATCTACTTGACATTGCCGAAACTATATAACATTAACATTTTACTATCCAGTTTTCCCATTTTGCAAATTGAAATTGTTCTCGTTTTGTTTTTGCATCATTGAATTCATATAAATGGATGTAAATGTTATCATCATCATCGTTTAATGTCTGTTTCCCATGGGTTGAATGGTTTGACTGAAGTTGGCAAGCTGGAGAGCTGCACCAGGCTCCAGTTGTCCGTTTTGATATTGTTTCTACTACTGGATGTCCTTCCTTACACCAAACACTTTACAGAATGCACTAAGTGCTTTATATATGGCACCAGCATAGGAAATGTGTTTAATTCATTCTTTCACATTTACTCTCATTTCAAGATTTTTTTTTGCTTCAACCAGAGTATGATGTTTTCATCTACATGTTCTATGTTGAACGAGTGTGTGCATGCCTGTGTGTGCATGTGTGTAATTTTTATTAAAATCTTATGTTATGTCTTTCAGATAACTCTATTCAAGGTGAAGAAGTGGTTAACTCAAAGTTTCACATGAATATTGAAAGCCTCACTCTAATTATGAATAAACCAGAGTATGAACTGGCTCGAGCCACAGTGTCCAATCTGAAAGCCAATTTGTCCCTGCATGACGGCAACACACATGTTGTTGGTCAACTTGGCAGCATCTCCGTGCTTGACCAGTCACCATATGGCCTCAATTTCCGAGAAAAATTCATCAGTGTCGGAGATCAAGCCCTGACATTTGATATATTCAAGTAAGCATATACTTTGTACCCTAGAATTCATACGTATACATCTGCATTCATTCACACACACACACACATACACACATACACACACTACATTCCTGTACTAACTAAATATAAAGCCTCTGCTCCTTTGAACTACAGTAATCCCTCGACTATTACAGGTATTATGTTCCCAAACGCCCTGTAATAGTTGAAAATCTGCAAAGTAGAAACAGTACTGTACTGCATATTTTTTTAAATTATTTTTATAATTTATATATTTTTATTTTATTATAAATGCAAAACAACACCATGGAGGAATCGACATAAGCTTAAATAATAAACCATGATGGGTGAACTGCGATATGGCAAGGGATTACTATTCCCCTGTTTCTGCCTATTCAAGCCTACCTGATATACTTGTATCTCTACCCTTTGTCAGCTTCTCTTTCCAAATCCTTCATTAAACCTTTATCCAATTGTTTTCTATTAGAACTACAATAGTTATAAAATTCAAGTCTTGTAATTGAAATGTGTTGGTTCTCTGGATGATGGAAAATAATTTATCATTTATAACCAAACTGTTGTGCTGGCTGATCCTAGCAGAAACACTACAAACCTTTTGCTCGGGTGCTGATTTTGCAGGTAGAAGAGAATTGTCTTTCTTGATGACTGGCACCTGTGCCAGTGGAGCACAAACAGCACTGTCCGAGCGTGATCATTGCCAGAGCAGCTGTCTAGATTCCGTGCTAGTGGCACGTAAATAGCACCATTTGAGCGTGATCGTTACCAGCGTCGCCTTACTGGTACTTGTGCCGGTGGCACATTAGAAAATCATTCGAGCGAGCTCGTTGCCAGTGCTGCTGGACTGGCTCCTGTGCAGGTGGCACGTAAAATACACCATTTTGAGCATGGCTGGTGCCACTACCGCGTGACTGGCCCCGTTCTGGTGGCACGTAAAAGCACCCACTACACTCTCGGAGTGGTTGGCGTTAGGAAGGGCATCCAGCTGTAGAAACTCTTCCAGATCAGATTGGAGCCTGGTGCAGCCATCTGGTTCGCCAGTCCTCAGTCAAATCGTCCAACCCATGCTAGCATGGAAAGTGGACATTAAACGATGATTATAATGGTGAACTAAACTGTTTGAGTGTACTGACTGATCCTAGCAGAAACACTACAAACCTTTTGCTCAGGTACTGATTTTGCAGGTAGAAGAGAATTGTCTTCCTTTTATCTTCCTTGACCAGAGGTGTTGGTATTTATCAATATATGACCCTGAGGAGGACAATATACATAACTTACTGTAGTTTTATAGTGGGGGAAAAAGTTGGCAGAGTTGTTAGAGCATAATACAGATTGCCTTGCAATATTCATCTTGGCTCTTATCACTCTGAGTTCAAATACTGTCAAAGTCAACTTTGCTTCCATCCTTTCAGGTTAGAGATAAAGCTTTAGTTTTGTACTGGGTTAATTCTTCTCTCTCTCTCTCTCCTACTCTCCCCCTCTCTCCCATCCCCATCCTCCCCTATCCTCTCCCCTCCTCTCCCCCCTCATCTCCCCTCTGCCCCCTCCCACCAAGAGATCAGTTGTGATCATACATAGAAAGGTAGGGGCTCCACCAGCTTTTTAACATGTCACAACACATCTACAGTTTCATTAAGAATTGAGGGCTTATGACAAAGCAAAGCATAGCTACATTATACCAAGGATGTAGCATGTATATTTATGTGTGTTTTAGGAAGAATAATTGAAATCAACTTGTTGAAGCTCAGTTTAACATCTCAAATGATTGTGTGTGTATGTGTGTTTTTCAGATATGCTGGGGATGATCCAGGAATGCAGAGGGCATACGATTTGTGTGTTAAACTGCATATGGCAACTGTGCAGTACACGTATACAGATAGATTCCAGAGTGAAGTAACAGCATTCTGTATGCATTTTCTGCAATTACATGACAGAATGGGTCGAATTCGTGCTGCATCCATTGGTAAAAAGGTAAGGCAAATATAATCAACCCTTTGGTTTCTGTTCTTTTTTTTTAATTCTATTAGCAACACACAAAGTTGTATATATATATAAATATATATATATATACATATATATATATATATCATCATCATCGTTTAACGTCTGCTTTCCATGCTAGCATGGGTTGGATGATTTGACTAAGGACTGGCAATCCACAAGACCACTTATTATTCGTTTACTCCATTGTTTTGCATTTCCCAGACATGTATGCACATGTTGCTAAGTCTTTCATTGACATTCTAACTCTTAGCCTCGATTTATTATTTTAAACTAGATACTATAGTGGTTAACTTGCTATTGTAATTAAAATAATTACTACTGTTATATTATACTTGCTATGATAAATAAAACCAAAACAGTTATTATTAATATGATGACTGGCACCCGTGCCAGTGGAGCGCTAACAGCACCATCCGAGCAGGATCACTGCCAGAGCAGCGGTCTCGCTCCCGTACCGGTGGCACATAAAAAGTACCATTTGAGCGCGATTGTTTCCAGCTTCGCCTTACTGGCACTTGTGCCAGTGGCATGTGAACAAAACATTGAACTGACTCCTGTGCAGGTGGCACATAAAAAAAAACACCATTTGAGCATAGCCGTTGCTAGTACCGCTGGACTGGCCCTTGTGCCGGTGGCACGTAAAAAGCCCCCACTACACTCCCGGAGTGGTTGGCGTTAGGAAGGGCATCCAGCTGTAGAAACTCTGCCAGATCAGATTGGAGCCTGGTGTAGCCATCTGGTTCGCTAGTCCTCAGTCAAATCATCCAACCCATGCGGACATTAAATGATGATGATGATGATGATTTTATAATTAAAATAAATTTGCTTTTGAAAGTTATTACATAGCACGGATTTACATGTAAGTAAAAAACAAACAAAATCAAGTATACATGAAGATGTTTGCATGTAAGAATTATTGACTTTTGTGCATATTTTTCTCTAATCCTATTTTTTCCTTTGTCTCTTTTTATCAGATCTCAGCAAGTATGATACGTAATGCTCGCATTAAGATGAACATCGAAGCAGACAGTCCTGTGATTTTGCTTCCTTACAGTTATAAAACAACAGGCCTACTCGTTGCTGAACTTGGACGGCTTAGTGTTACCAACCAATTCCTTTTAGATGGTTCCATTGGAACTATCAAAGGTAGACAGTACAATTCAGCCAACGCTACTCACTCTGACGCCAAATTATCCTCCAATTCTGAGAGTAATTACACATCAATGACTCAAAGTGTTTTCCATCAGAGTTTGCCAAAAGAAAATGAAAAACCTGCACTAGTTATTCCTAAAATTGATGTTGATCTGATGAACCAAAGCATTTATGGTAGTCTTGAGCACGACATCAGAGATGGGGAACTTGAAGCGTCATCCATGACTGAATCAAAATCTTCTGATATTTTTGATCCCACTGAGAATGTTTCTACAGAAGAGAGTGTTGTCCTATCAACATTGGAGTGCTTGTCTCCATGCAACTTTTCAGTACTGGACAGCCGCGTGTTGTCTGATAGCAGCTCTGACAAACTCTCCTCTCCACAGAGTAGTAAATTCTGTAAGAAACTGTCAGCACCATTGCTTGCCCAGGAAAAAAAGACTATCAACCCTTTCACGTTGTCTGTTCAGCAGAGCATGGCTTATGTCCATTGTGACCCCATGAAACACATCTGTCTGCTAGATGTAATGTCAGTAACATTGACCGATATGGATTTGTATTCAGCTGAGTTGGTTAAAGTCGATACATCTGATGGACCGATTTATTCAATTGAAAGAGATGTAAGTTAGTTTTTACATATTGCATTTTGCCATACAGTTATCTAAACTTTTTTACTTCAGTTGTCTACTTTAATGAGAGAAAATTAATATCAAATTATTAAACTATGTTACAGCCTAATAATGTTGGTTATAACTTGTAAAAAAACAAAAAACAGCATTCATTTTTGATATCTAATTTTCCCATGTCAGAAATAAATACTGGCCAGGCTCCACTCCTATTTCATAATGATATCAGCTCCAAAAACTGTTATTCATGTTATTCATTGATGACAACTTCAGTATTTTTCTGGACAAAATATTTTCTGTATTTTAACTTCTTATGGTATAAAAAATATTTTAAAATTATTTTCATCCTGAGAAAGTTAATTGTTAAAAAACTGACAGTTTCAAAATTTGATTTAATCCTTTTAACATCGTATTTTTATTAATATACACTATCTTTGTCTCAATTAATTTTGAAAATAATTCAGTAAAATAACTTAGTCACTATTAAGCTGATGTTTGGTATATAAATTAATTTTGGTGGAAGGTTTTAATTTATATCACTTAAAAACAAGAGGCTTGTTTCATAGAACCTGAAGCAGTCTCGGTAGGTTGGTATCAAGAGGGTTAATTCAAAGATGCCTGAACCGGGTTTGTCACCTATAAGGAGAGCTAATATTGTAAATATTTCACCACCGTATTCCATTCAGTTTGATCTTCAATTGTTATTATGTGTTTTATTCCCAGATACATATCTAGACTCATTACTTTAGTACTATTTCTAATCTGTCTGGAATAAAATATTGAAAAATACTCTAAATATTGTGAATGTATTCTCTAAATACAAGGTTAATAATCTGTAAAATATTTTAGTGGAAAAATTATGTAAAATTATTTTACTGAAAAATTTAATCTTACTGTGCAATGTATATTTGAATTATTAGGAGATAAAAATCAGCATAATAATATTTGGGACAGTGGTATGATGTGGAGTTTTAAGATATATTTTACTGGGTTTTATCATACTTACCTGAAAATTTATATCAAGCCATTTAAAGTCTGATTAAATAATAACTTAACTTTCTAGAAGTATTAGCTACAGCATCCTCAAGAAGGTTACTATCACATTATGTAGAGATTATATTCTAAAATTGTACGTTCGTTTCTGAAATTTGTGTGACAACTTAATATTCAATATCACTCATTTGAAATTCTTTATTTGCAGACTGGTAAAATCTTCAAAGAAAAATGTGCATTACATCTGCAAGTGGAACGGAATCTTGATCGGGGACTTAGCCATTCTGCTCCAAACATTCATATGACTGGCAAGCTGTCTTCCATTCATGCTTTAATTACTCTGAAGCAGTTCAAACTATTGCGGGGTATCCTTGCTCATAATATTGGTGAAACATTGCCAGACTTCCAGCGACCCGTAATGACACATTTGAAAGAGCCACAAAATAAGGTATGTCTATTTTCATCATCACCCGTAACTTTATCATTATTATTATTATTATCATTATTATTATTAGTATTATTATTATTCAGTAGTCTTATTTTTATCATGTGCTTTCACTGCACTACTGAGCACAGCTCTGTGTGCTGTGGTTTGTTGTGGTGCTCCTATTTTCACTGCATTGAAAGTGTTTTACATAGGACGTGTGCAGTGCCTAGTGGTGCTATTTTCTCTATGTTATATATACTTGTAAGTCCTGGTGTTTTTGTTATGTACTAGGAATTGTTTCTGTTTTTAGGCTCCACATTCGAGTTACCTCTATTTGTAGATCTTTGTATTTTGAAAGTTTTTCCATTTCTTTCAGAGAAATGTTGTCACCTGTTGGTATTGATACATTGATTAGAAAGCATTTTTTTCTTGGTGATCTCTGACAACCATATCCAGCCTTATTGGCCTTAATTTCTCTGTGTGCATATCTCAAAGTATGATTGCTTTCTCATTTTCTGTAACCTTTTCTCAAGTGTGCCTATACCATCTTTTTTCTGTTGTTCCATAGTGTTAGCATAGCTTCCAATGTCTATAGGTCCCAAGCATGTCATGTCTGTGAATATATTCCTTCTTCACCAGGACTGGGCAGCCAGAAGCAATAAGATTTATTGTTTCTTCTCCATCTCCACATATTCTGCAGTTACTTGTATTTCTTGTCATTATATGTTTTTGGTGATTTCTGGTGGGAAGGCTTTGATCTTGTGCCGCAATTAAAAATCCATCAGTTTCTGGTTTGAGTCCTGAGCTTCCCGGCCATTGTTAGGATTCTGCTTTGTCTATTTCTTTTCTATTTAGCTTAACCCAATATTTGCCATGAAGGAGCTTTTCTTGCCATCATTTTATCATGATACGTTTCTTTTCCAGTTTTAGTTTGGATTTCAGTTGTTTTACAGCTTTTGTTGTTTCTTCTTTTTCTTCATAGTTGTTTGGTACTATGGCTTCCTTTTTTGTATTTGTCAGCTTCCTTAAAGACAGACAACAGTTTTTCTGTTTCGTTCATGTTTGTGGCTATTTGTATTAGTTTTCCTTGCTTCTGAAATAGGTATTTCTGTAGTTCTATGGTGGTTATTTTGTAATAGCTTTCTAGCTGTATAAGGCCTCTATCACCTTTGATATGTTGTATATATAACCTTTATATACAACCTTTATTATTATTATTATTATTATTATTTACTAGGCTCCCCCATCTGGTTCAGTGTGGACAAATATGCTCATGGAAATTGACTTAAGAAACATCACTGTAGAACTATTATTTGACTGGCAAAACACATCCCAAGATTCTTTGGCAAGATTTGATTTCATTCATTCTAATCTTCTGGTGAAAACACGCTCCAATGGAACCAAAGATGTTGATTTGGTTTCTCATGAAATACGAGCAGTTGACACTAGATATAAAGGTACTGTTTTTTTTTTTTTCTTTCCTTTCACACTTTTCCATTTCTTTAATTTCACATGCATTTTTGTACCAAGTATATTACCAAATATATAAGTTAAAAAAGAAATTTTTTTATTATTTTAATAAATTATTTTAATCATTCATTTCAAAATACAGATCTTCCACCTGGGAAAGCCCCAAATGTGTTTAGTAACATCTTGCAACCATCAAAGCAAGTAGATACCTGTAGCAAGTTGCAAATGGAGCTATATTTTCAATTCACCAATCAAGTGAAACTGTTTACTGTCTTGTTGAATAACATGCGGCTGATGTGCATCTTTGACTGGTTGCTAGCCGTCAATAACTTTCTCACCACTGATATTGAGGACCCATTTTTAGGTAAGTATTAGACTTTGATCAAAAGGCAATGTTTAGTTTACTGTACAATATGCATCTGTGTGGAGGCGCAGTGGCCCAGTGGTTAGGGCAGCGGACTCGCGGTCATAGGATCGCAGTTTCAATTCCTAGACCGGGCGTTGTGAGTGTTTATTGAGTGAAAACACCTAAAGTTCCATGAGGCTCCGGCAGGGGATGGTGGCAAACCCTGTTGTACTCTTTCACCACAACTTTCTCTCACTCTTACTTTCTGTTTCTGTTGTGCCTGTAATTCAAAGGGTCACACTGTGTCACGCTGAATATCCCCGAGAACTACGTTAAGGGTACACGTGTCTGTGGAGTGCTCAGCCACTTGCACGTTAATTTCACGAGCAGGCTGTTCCAGATCAACTGGAACCCTCGACGTCGTAAGTGACGGAGTGCCAACAAGAATCATCTGTGTGAATTTTGTAAGGGATTTAGTAAAAATTCCATTCCACCCTCCAAATCCAGTGCACTGTGCCGAGATATAAATTTCTGTGTTTTTGGCTTCTAAAGCATTTTAATTTTTATAACAGTGTTGCTGGTTCTTACCCATTTCATTTCTTGGAAAATATAATTTTTTTTCTCTCCAAGCATAGTTGAAATTAACATTGGACTGTTGCTGCTATTTGTGACTAAATTCTACCACGTTATACCTAGGTGGATTCAGCCAGCTTGACAACAAACAAGACACAACATAAGACAGGACTAGGGCCAGAATATGAACTGCTAACCTCTTGCTTAATTGTGCTACTTGGTCCATGTTTTCAGAAACTGTATTATTTGTGTAGCTCTTGCTCAACCTTGCCGAAGCAGATCTAGGACACATAAATAGTAGCAACCCATGAAACCAAAACTTTACTGAAGACTGCCCCACACAAACTAATATGCAGTGGTCTATCACGTAGGGTACAGTGAGGTAGTTTTGGCATTCTGTGTTTCTTCCAGACTACTTGTATGTCTAGAAGTTTTAGTGGTGGTCGAATGCAGACATGAACAAGAGGAACTTGGGCACAGCATGACAGCTATTATTCTTCTGTATGTTTTTCTGATAATTAGCTACCCTTGTATCTGGCAGCTTGTAAGGTAATTGATATTGCAAATATCTTTGTGTGTATGTGTGTATGTATATATATATATATATATATATGTATAGATATATATATATGTGTATATATATATATATAACAAATGAAAGACAGAAGATGGAATATACAAGAATTTATTATTAATCATGATAATTGCTTCGACACATCTAGCACCGATTCCTCATGTGGGACACTCAACATCATGGCAAGCTGGCAAAATCATTAGCATGTTGGACAAAATATTTAGCTGCATTTCTTCCAGTTCTTTACATTCTGAGTTCAAATCCCACTGAGGTCAACTTTGCCTTTCATCCTTTCTGGGTCAATAACATAAGATACAAGTCAAGTACTTGGTTCCACGTCATCAAAAGTTCTGGCCTTGAACTCTGCAATGGAACTGGCTTCCCATTTAGAGGGAATGTTGTGGTTTTGGTCTCTTATATGCCACGGAATTCAGGTAACCAGCCTTATGAGTCGTAGGGCTCAAGGAAAAGTAAATTATTGTTTTAGCTTGTTTTAGACTTTCTATTAAAATCTGGCCCCACCTCTTCTCTTCATTTCCTGTTGCTTTTTCTCCACTCACAAACACCAATATCAGTCTCTTTGTCCCTCATTTGTTTACTTTCTATAACTATTTCATCATACTGACCCTATAATGATTGGACAGGTCAGTGTTATCAGAATGATTTTGTAGTTGCATTCTCGTACTTTGTTGATGTCCCTAGGTGTGATTTAATATGTAGCAGGAATTGTTTAGGCTAAAAGTTGCTGTAGAAATAGTTTATAATTCACATTGAAATATCACTCGGATATCTGAATATTAAATTGATGGGTTTTTTTGGGTTTTTTTAATCAGATATGGATAAAAAGCCAGAGGAAAAATTTGAAACTGTGAAGGTCAGAAACCCCTCTGAAAGTTCCACACCTGTATTGAGGCCCCGCAGTCCTCTCAACAGATCTCAAGGAATAGTGACCAGACGATGTCATGTCGTTGAACAAGTAAGTATGCCTCTGTGTGTGTGTATTTTTTATTGTTTTAACTTCCCCTTTCGCATGGTTGGATAGAGTCTGTTACCAACTTTCACTTGTTTCCAAGCAAGGTAATATTTCCCCTTGACCAGACATATCTTCACAGAATACTGAAAATGAATCGCACTGCTTGTGTGACACTCATTTACAACTATCACACAATGTTAAGACAAGGAGAGAGAGAGAGAGAGAGAGACACACACACATACACACACACAACGTAGATATATATATATATATATATATATATATATATATATATATATATATATATATATATATATAATCATCATCATCATCATCATCGTTTAACGTCCGCTTTCCATGCTAGCATGGGTTGGACGATTTGACTGAGGACTGGTGGAGCCCGAAGGCTACACCAGGCTCCAATCTGATTTGGCAGATATATATATATATGCATAATGAAATAACAGCCAACATTTGGCAGTTAGAAATATAGGGAGGGATAGAAAAAAGAGAAGAAAGAATTGCACAGAAAGAGGGGACAGGTGGAAAGAAGAAACCTTGAACTCTACAAAAAGAAGGGGTAATTATAGGGTCAGTATGATGAAATAGTTATAGAAAGTAAACAAATGAGGGACAAAGAGACTGATATTGGTGTTTGTGAGTGGAGAAAAAGCAACAGGAAATGAAGAGAAGAGGTGGGGCCAGATTTTAATAGAAAGTCGGAAAATGTAAGAAGTACATATAGTGGGAGGAAGAAAAGAAATAATGATGTGAGTGAGAATCATGAAGGGAAGTGAGTGGAGGTAGGAAGTGAGTGGAGGTAAGAAGTGAGTGGAGGTAAGAAAGATGACAAAATTGAACTCTAGAAGAAAATGGAGCAAGGCTTGAAGCAGAAATAAAACCCATCAAAAAGCTAGTATGTATTTAGTATTAATTATTGTAATATGTAGGATGCTTATTATTATTATTATTAATGTATGATTGTAATTTGGAGTAAATGAGTTTATATAATACTTCTTAATTTTGTTGGATTAATGAGCCTGTATAGCAGTTCTTTTTTTCTTTTAACACTGACACTCTCTGTCTGTCTGTCTGTCTGTCTCTCTCCCTCTCTCTCTCTCCTCCCTCTTTTTTATGTAATTACACCTTCTATATCTGTTGATTTTGACTCAACTCATAGTATGTCTGTTTATGTTGATTTAACCAGCTCTGCTTAAACATTCAGTATCACTAACTTGCCCTTCTCCTGTTCACTGTACCCGTTGATTCACTTTTCCAGACTGAGGTACCATTTGAGCTAAAAGTCAATGTCAGAAATACGCAGTTTGTAGTTGTTGCTGACATGTCTACATGGGACACGGAAGCAGCTATTCTGAAGGTAAATATCAATATTAATATTAGATGTTACTTTCAAGACAAAAGTTTTAATTTATTAACAGGGAAAGGTCTGTGCTTTTAATATGTCTGTGTGATACAATATAAATCTGATTTTTATAATTTGATATCCTATTGTGAAGTCGTTTATATTGGATGTGCCATCTTAGTTCCTCAGTAATGATATGTTTATGATCAATTAAATTCAAACTTATAGTGACCGTTCTTAAGTGACCCTAGGAAAGGCACATTACTCTGCTTATTTCAATATACCTGGTGGTCATGTTTCCAATGGTCAGAAATTTGCAGAGCATCAAACTGAAGATAGGAACTCTAGTATGTAAATGTCCAAACATTCTTGCCTATGTTCACAGTGTGTACATGTGCTATATTTTGGTAATTATGTCATTAAATCCTTAACTTGATTTCACCCAAATATCTATTTTAGGATTATTAACCATGTAAATTATTCATATAAATTAGGTGGTGAGCTGGTAGAACTGTTAGTGTCGGACAAAATAAGTAGCAACATTTTTTCCAATTCATTATGTTCTAAGTTCAAATTCTGCTGGGGTCAGCTTTACCATTTCATCCCTTTGGGGTCAATAAAATTAAGTACCAATCATGTACTGGGGTTGATGTTGACATCAACTAACCCCTTTCCTCTAAAATCAAAGCCATTATTATCCATGTGGATTCTGCTGCAGAATTGGCGTATAAATTTAATGGTATTTATACTTACTAAAATATATTTTAGGATCTACACATTTCTCTGTAAATGTTTGAACACTTCAATCCTGTGTGTGTTATTTTTAAAGATGCCATTGGTTTGTTAGTTTTCTTTAATGAAAAATAGAAAAATTACTTTCTGGGCTGCTAATATAATTTGTTTCTGCTTTTCAATAAAGCCCATTTTTAATGATTTGATATCTTTTCTTCAGGTGCCAAAACTGGCATTGAATTTACAAACCATTTTTACACACAATTCCCTTGTGTTATGGACAATTATTATAGATATATTGATTTAAGAGAGGATCTTTATGGACAGTTGTTGCAGAGGGAGGGTCTAGGTGGATATTGACACATATTTGTACTATTTGTCAGTGACATAGTGAATAAAAAGAAAGAATTGGAACCACCCTGTATGAAGTAAAGGTTTGTAAGTGCAATCACAGCTTCAGTACTTATTACTATACATGGTTATCAGATAGTGAACACAGATTATGCATTTCATTGTGTTGTGTTTTATTAAACAAGAACAAAAACGAGAAAGAAATGTTCAGTCAACTGTCCAGTGAGATTCTCTATCACGTTACTATCTCTGAAAATATATGTATAAAAGTTTTCTTTATTGCTTGTTCGTTTGTCTCTCTATCTACAGTGTACTGCTGTGCTACGGTATCGTCCGAAAGCGCAAGACTTACCACTGTCATGCAGTTTGCAGAGCCTAGAAGTATTTTCCTGTTTCCTAATGGAAGAAGAGGAAACTGCCCTTTCAATTATTGATCCAACCAGCATTACCATAGAAATTAATGCCAACCCATTGCCAGATCGCTCAACTTCACGTGTTACTGGCTTGCTAGATGCTCAAGCAGTGGAAAATCCTCTAGTTCTTGAAGTAAGTTGATTACAATTATCGTTACCATTGGACAGTAATTAGAGTTTTTTGGCACAATTTGTAGAGTGTCAGATGAAATGATTTTCGTATTCTAACATATGTTTTGAATTTAAGTCTTGCTACAGTCAACTTTGCCTTTCATCCTTCTTGGGGCTTAATATGATAACAATTAAGGTCTGATATAATCAACATGTGTCAGACATATGAAGCTCAAGGTGGTTGTTGGCACGATGGTTAATAATTTAACCTTAAGACATCATTAACAGAGTCTAAATGGATTGGATCTCTGGTCTAGAGATAACGTCCTTTCTCACCACCAGTCTTGGAGGTTCTTGAAAGGGCCATAGAGACTGTCTTTCCTTTTCTAAGTCATAAAATATGCATATACATAGCATGAAAATTCATGCTGAAATTCTCTTTATATTTGTTCCTTGTGCTGCATTTATCTGATTTTCTTATATGGTCGTGTTTGTTTCTTTTATTTTACAGATGACACTCAATCTTTTAAACATTCGTTTGTCTTACAATGACTTAAAGATGTTTATTGCCATCACTGACTCTTTACCTGAACAAGCTACAAAGGCTAGAACTGCCCAGAACATCCATTTTAAAAGCACAGGTCTGTTGATACACATTACTCTAATTCCTAATCACTATTTATCTCAGTAACCCAAATGTCATTTATTTTCCTTTTTTATTTTTTTCAGCTCCAGCTGTACAGGAAGTTGAAATATTACCTCTTGGAGAGAGCTCAGTTGATGCAATGCCTAGCCTAAATTACTCTTCTGCCAGGAGCAGTTTTAGTGAACAAAGTAGTTATCAAACTCAATATACATCATCTCGAAGAGCTTCCAATATTGAACAAGATTCTTGGTTTTTAACGGGTATTGAGGTAAAAACAAAAATAACAATTTATACACGTTTATTTCAGAGTTTATCAAAAGCACAATTTATCAAATTCTAGTCTCAGTTTTTCTCAAGAAACTATGTTCTCTTATGATCTCTTAGAATGTCCATTTTTCCATACTAGCATACTAGCATGGACAGGAATTTATTCTGGAGCAGGATTTAATAACTAGATGCCCTTTCTTTCACCAACCCTCACCTGTTTTTAACAGAGTTTATATAAAATATACTCTTTTACTTGTTTCAGTCATTCTATCTATCTCTCTGTCTCTCTATCTCTGACATTGGAAATTTGTAACTTTGTTTTCTTGATTTTGATGCTAAATTTGTTATTCCATTCTAGATAAAAGCCTCATCAATTTGTATTTGTCTCATTGATGATTGTAAAGATGCTGATGTACCACTTGCAGAAATTTCATTCAACTGTAAGTTACCCAGCTTCTTGTCAAATATCTTAAAATGTCATTTTAATTTTTTCTTTTTTTTGCCTTTTTTTTTATAAATTTTTATTTCTTACCACTGATCATCTAACTAATATTTGGTTTTGCAATATTTCAGATCTAGAACTTCACCAACAGCTCCTCCCCAAGAAAGTGGGTCGAGGTATGTTCAAATTACTTGGAGACTATTACAACCGCAAACTGTCTGGTTGGGAACCATTTATTGAAGTTTGGAAGTAAGTTAAAAAACAAAAAGGGAAAGTTGTCTTGTAAATTTTTTCAACTCTTTCAATCAAGCAAAGTATGCAGGGTGTGAGAGTACTAATTAGTTTTTATCTGGACGTAGCAAGAACAATGAAATCAGAAGTAACATTTAGGTAAATGCCCTAGTTTAAAGTCCTAAGTACCAGTAGAGCACTAGGGCCGATGTAACTGACTTAACTACTCTTGGGTAAGAGTCTAAAAATGGCATTCCTCTGTCAAGCCATGTTAAGCCAGTATGGCAGAATAGGCTCATCAAACCAGTATGATCTCAAGCTCAAATTCATGGCCTCCACATCAGACCATGGTTGGTGGAGAGGACTTCATCCTGCAGTGGATGGTGCTGAGGCCTTCATCCTACAGTGGACTGAACATAGACAATCTAATCCAATCCATGTCCTAAGTAATAACCAGGAAGCAAATTGGAAGAATATGTTCCTTTATCATACTTTCTCATCCCTTACTACTATACTCCATCCAACTGAGGGGGCCTTGTGAGTACTTAGTGGCCTTACTGGTGGCATGAAAAAAAGCACCCCGTACACTCTAAAGTGGTTGGTATTTGAAAGAGCAAGCTTTAGAAATTATGCCAAAGCAGACATTGGGCTTGGTACTGTCTTGTGGCCCACCAGTTCCTGTTGAGCCGTCCAACTTATGCCAGCATGGGAAAAGGAACATTAGATGCTGAAGATGGTGATGATGACTAATGCATTGGCTGAAATACATTGCAGTATTTATTCCAGAGTCTTCCATTCTGAGTTCAAATCTGACCAAGTTCAGATCTTTCCAGTGTCAGTAAAAACACTCCCAGTCATGAGTAGCAAATTGGTTTGAATCAATTAGTCTGTCAGATGTGATGCCTTGCAAAGTTGATTCCAGCTCTTTGTGTCCTGATGTCCAGTCTTGCTGTGTCTTATGTGAATAGTAAATTTAAGCTCTCACCCATTTTGACATTACAGTCTGATGCTTGGGTGCTTTTAGTGGAGTCTATTCTATTGTGAGCATTCATGCCAGGACTATGGTTTGAGGATACCTTCCTCTTTCCTCCTCCTCTTCTATAGGTCCTGGACGCCTTGTAAAGAATCATGGAAACTATTCTTCCTCCCAACTCAGCCACCTGCTAGTTGCCCTCCCTGTGTCCAGGTTTCAGCTTGCCAAAACTATCCAGTTCCTTCTGTGTTGTGTTGCATGCATACATTCAGTCAGCCTTTTGATATCAGTCCATCCTTTGATGTCATCAGTACACAATACAAAAAAAAAGAACCCAACATCAACTGGTTTTACTTACACTACATAAGTCCCTGATAAAGGCATATGTATCACAACTTCTTTCTCTTTTCCACTCCCTATAAATAAATTTACAAATTTCACTACTAAGAAATCTGTTCCTGTTATGATCTTAAACCGTTATCATTTCCACCCTAATAGCTATATTTTAGTGTTCTTATTGTATTGAAGAGTAGAAATAATATTGAATCCATAAATGTAATGAATTTATTGATCTGTATGAATTCAATACCATATTTTCTGACATGCCTGTTGACATAGTTTATAGCATAGACGTTCAGCCATCGTTACTATCTTTCCAAATCCTGCAGCATTTCACTTGAAATTTTCTGTCCATCAAAGTCATCTGGGTGTATAAGTTGACCTACTTCTTTTGGCTGTAAATTTTGGTCTGAAAAATTCGACTTGTATGCCAGAAAATACAGTAATAATATTGAATTTATACATGTAATAATGAATCACTTGATGTTTACTTTTTCAGTTAGTACTGTATTTTTTTTTTTTTTTTTTTTGCTAAGGTGCAATATCAACTGGGAGTACATAGAAGAAGCTGAGAGAAAATTAGAATTAAAGATAGACTGTAAGTTAAACTATTTATATAAATATAGTTGTTTGTTATTTATGGTGAATCATTCCTTTCTATTGTGCAGTGTAGGAACTAAACTCATTGTAAACCCCTCCTGTAATTTTTGTTATGTTTATGATTAGGGTTCTTATCAACAAAAACTTGCAGACCCTCCTCTCTTAAGTGCCAGCCCATTAGCCATATTCTCTACAGTCAATTTAAGTGGATTTGATAGTATTTCTGTATTATCAGCTTGCTCTTGTTCTAACAGTGTCAGCTCCTCATTTGATAAACTTGGTCTGTAGGACACTAGCATCTCAGCCACATCGTCCCCTATGATTTATTCAAACTCTACATCATCTGCAGGTGTCACAAAATCTTTCTGAATTTGATGCGGACTTTCTGCTTGCAGAAAACTTGTGAAGTCCTGGATACAGTTTGACCATATATTTTTCAAAGTGTTTTTTAAAGATAAGGCTTTTCACTTCATACTATGACCTATTTGTGTTATCCATAGCATGCATTGTGTTGAAATTCTTTCTGAAGTCTCTAACATATGTAGCTACAGATATTGCAATCATGCTTATACTTTTACTGTTGTTGCCAACTGACTATTCAAAAGGTGGTGGTGTTGGTTGTATCTGTTTTGCTGATGGTTATGGTGAGGAGTTTTGTTTGTGGTTGTGTTGGTTATATTGTTGTTGCTATTTAGCATCAAGTCACTTTCCATTTACCTAAGATCAAAGATATTTCATTCATCTTTCAAAATACAGTAGGGTACAACATTGTCTCATATGATTGTTTTCTATTTTAGATATAGCTGCTTATCTTATTCATACTTGTTCAGCCATGATCAGCCTACTTTTTAGTAATATCTAGAACTACATTATCTAATGTGTTTTTCTCTATTTAAGACAGCAGGATGTGATTTGAGCGAGATCTGGTTACTATCTTTAGAAGGTCAAGCAGCCATATAAAGTCTTTCTAGTACTTCTTTCATCAATGTTATCTTATACATGCCCTTTCAGATTATCTTAAATTTTCTTTGCTGCAGCCATGGATTGCCTTAACATTAATTTGACCAGTGCCTTCATTGACCAGTACACTAAGACACGACTCAAGTGGACAGAAGATTATTACAAAAATACTGAAGAAAACAGGTATATATTTGTCTTAGTGTCAGTATTGGCACCATCATTATACTTTTCTTGGATATTTTTCTCAGATCTGATGTACCAGATATATAGTAGATGACTTCTGCATTAAGGGGATATCTTACAATTAATCCAGTGGAACACCACTAAAGAAACACAAAGTTAATGATTTCTTAATATTAATAGTGATAATAATAATTAGTATCCAACAATTCCTTTTCGTGTCTGTGCATATAATTTATGATAAATAATAATGATGAAAATTATTTCGATATATGGCACAAGGCTAATAATTTTAAGGGGTGGTGTTAGTCAATTATATTGACCCCAGTAAATGATTGATACTTTATTTTATCAATCTCAAAAGAATGAAAGGTAAGGTTGACTATGGCAGTATTTGAACTTGGAACATAAACAACTGGAAGAAATGCTACTAAGCACTTTGTCCAGCACATCGATTATTCTGCCTACTTGCTGCCTTCATACACACAAATTCGAAGACCCGGCAAGCCAAGTGAGACCATAATCCAAGGCCTCTGCCAGGGGTGTAGCCAGCCCACTTATGCATACCTTTTCTTCATTGGACACTCACTGTCTGAGCATGACCGTTGCCAGAGCAGCAGCCTGGCTTCCGTGCCAGTGGCATGTAAATAGCACCATTTGAAGTGATCGCTACCAGCGTTGCCTTACTGGCACTTGTGCCGGTGGCACGTGAAAAAACATTCGAGCGAGGTCGTTGCCAGTGCTGCTGGACTGGCTCCTGTGTAGGTGGCATGTGAAAAGACACCATTTTGAGCGTGGCAGTTGCCAGTACTGCTTGACTGGCCCTCGTACCGGTGACACATTATGCTATCGGAGTGGTTGGCGTTAGGAAGGGCATCCAGCTGTAGAAACTCTGCCAGATCAGATTGGAGCCTGGTGCAGCCATCTGGTTCGCCAGTCCTCAGTTAAATCGTCCAACCCATGCTAGCATGGAAGGCAGACATTAAACGATGATGATATATATATATATATCAGGCACGTGCTATCAGTAATTACTCAGGCTAGGCAGTTGGTGACACTTATGTAGTAAAACATACTAAAAATAAGCGAAACACAGCCGCATGACAGAGTTGAAGGTAGATTTACATCTGCCTTTACAGCACATAAAGAAAACGTTGTTGTAGGAATGTATGCAGCACATGTGCTGCAGCAGTACTATGCTTAGCTTAGATACTGAGATTGAAAGGCTTGGGCGAATTATGCCTACCTAATCTAGAACAAAAAAAATATTTTGCATTTTATGCATAGTAATCAAAGTAACCTTCAAGATTTTACTGAATTAGGTGCATATTTTACCATAAAAGGAAAATGTTGCTATCGATCTATTTTATTCAAGGTAGGTACTGCCTACTTTGCTTAATTAGGCGGCATGTCCCTGATATATATATTGAAAGAGAGAGAGAGAGAGAATGTGTATGTAGGTGTATGTTAAGGGCACACATTACAGAATTATCACCCACATACATGCTGACTGAATGAGTAAATAGTTTAGGTGATCAAACATCTAGAATATCCATTGTCAAGACCTATATATATATATTCACACACACACACACACACCTTCTTTCCCAGTGATTGAATTTCAATGGAATGCATTTGGTTGCATTGCAGAAACACCAGCAAGGATTCATCAACAAAGTTATCTCAAACAGTCGCCAAGAAATTTGGTCTACAAAAACGTATTCCATTTGTGCCTTTTGTCATACGAAATCACACAGGACTGCCATTCCATTTTTTGACTGTAACCACCACCCCTGCCTGGTAAGTTGACTGTATACCAATACCTATATGTACATAAATGTCTTTCGCTTGAATTCAAACCTGTTGCAATAGAAAACTTTATTCCACATGCCACATTTGTTCATATAATTGTACTTGATATATATTCGACCATGTTTATTTAGAGCCGTAAATAAATGTAATTTATGTTTTACAATCAAATTAATCAAACAGTACGTTTGCATTTGTTGAAGGAATGTCTTTATGAATTCTTTTTTGCAAAAAAGGGTTTAACTGTTTTTGTTCTCATTCACGATAGGATTAAGATCAGATACAGTAAAATCATGCATAAAATGAAATATATTCATTGAAGTTGCTTGTGCATATTACAGACAACATAAGGCAGCCATTACCTGGTTGTTCATGTAGAAGAAAAGAGAAAGAAATCAAGCACATAACTGTGTTCTTAGAATGCTACCTGTGTTTAGAGTTCAATGTTGTATGTGTCCACTTTTTCCCATAAAAAGTTTTGTTGTTACTTTTGAGAACTTCAGCAAAAGTAATGCTATTGCCTTTAACATTACCAATAATTGTTGCTGAACTTTCCTCAACTCACATTCTGTATTAGCAAGAATAATCTTGTATCATCATTTAACATTCATTTTTCATGCTGGCATAGGCTGGACAGCTTGATAAGCCAGAGAGCTGCTCCAGGCTCCGATTGTCTGTTTTGAAAAAGGTTTCTACAGCTGGATGCCCTTCCTAATGCCAACTGCATGCTTTTACCATGACACCAGCATGAATACTTTTTATGTATGTTTGTAATTAAATATCAGAAAATCACACATTTATGCTAAAAATGCTTTACTGAAGTCAAGGGCAGCACCAATTTTCCATTTTTATTTTGTATTTTATGAAGGTAAAAGGCTATTTCCCTGTAGAATTACTGGTTCTACTGTGGATGCAAGCAGGTTATAAATTCAGAATCCTGAAGCAGAAATTTGGATTGATTAATTCTCAATGGGCTCATAATTTCTGCAACACATTCTACTCGTATTTGTGAGATGATGCTGTGATTGCACAGACAAACATCCTCAACCAAATCCAAAAGAACATCATATGAATGATTGACAAAGATTCAGCTGTCAACATGCTTCAACCACTCACTTGTATACATGCTGTTTTTTCTCTTTGTCTCTTCTATTACTGCTACAATGATTTATCCTTTTCTGAAGTACCTAATAATATACCCTCTCCACCAAGGCCTGTCTTTTCTCATCCTGCCACCTGTTCTTTATCTCTTGTTCTATGGTCCACAGTAAAAACTTTATTTAATTTTCCTTCCGAGAACTACATCTATAATTTCATACCTGCCCATGTTTTTCCATCTGATAATTATTTGAATAAGAAGGTTTGCAAAAATCAAGGATCTGCCCGTCTTTCCTTGACATTTTATGAAGAAAAAAAAAAAATACAAAATTAAACATTTTCTTAAAGCAAAATTTCCTGCTTGCCTCAAGTGGTTATCATTATTTACCATTTGTTTTTCTCTGCTGGTTTGGGTTGGATGGTTTGACTGGATCATAATGCTCCATGTCAGCTTTGGCATGGTTTCTTCAGCTGGATGCCCTTCCTAATGTTATCTTTTTTTTTTTTAAATGTAATTCTATGTAAAATTAATCATTATTCATGCTTTTCATTCAAACTTCTATTTTTCAAGTGTCTCTGGAGTTGACACAAAGCGTGGATTGTTGGAAAATTTCAATGATGCTTATATCAAAGCTACAGAGTGGAAGCAGGTTGAACCAAATGAAGAAGTCCCATTTTTCTTCCAAAGGAGGGAGAAAATTCGACACAAGGTAGATATTTATTTAAAAAACAAAAATGTATTTTGCAAAGCTTATATCTAATTTAAAGGATTGGCAGCTCACATCTTGTTGCTAGTGCTATATTGATGTGTATTGTAACCAAGATATTTGAATGCTCAACGGCTAGGTACACCTAGCTCAAAATTTGATGTTATTGTTGTTGATTAGTCTTAGGTTAATTCTGTTTGAGCAAGTTAATGATCAAAAGTGTCCAGGCCATGATCAGACTCTTTTTTTTTTTTCATGTAGTATATCTAAGACTACATCATTTAATGTCTCTTCATTTCTAAGACTGTGATTTTTAGTGGGACAGTGTGATTTTTAGTGCTATGTGGTCTAGTGGTTAGGATTCCTGGCTCTCACCCAGGTGGCTCAGGTTCGTTTCCTAGCCTGGGAACTGGTTAACTTTAATGGCAGTGCATCAGCATCTCTGCAGCTCTGAGCTAAAACTACAGCAAAAAAAAAAAAAAAAAAAAAATTCTAGCAGGTCACACACAACTACTTTGAATGTCTGGCCAAACAAATATATTTTACTACTGTAAGCATTAGTAGTTTTGCCTTTGATCTGTTCAGGCTCAATAAAATAAAGCACTAGTTAAGTACTAGGGTCAGTATAATCAGTAATCTTCAAGCCTAGGCGCAGGAGTGGCTGTGTGGTAAGTAGCTTGCTTACCAACCACATGGTTCTGGGTTCAGGCCCACTGCATGACACCTTGGGCAAGTGTCTTCTACTATAGCCACGGGCCGACCAAAGCCTTGTGAGTGGATTTGGTAGACGGAAACTGAAAGAAGCCCGTCTTATATATATATGTATGCGTGCGTGTGTGTGTGTGTGTGTGTGTTTATCCCCCCAACATCGCTTGACAACCGATGCTGGTGTGTTTACATCCCCGTAACTTAGCAGTTCGGCAAAAGAGACCGATAGAATAAGTACTAGGCTTCCAAAGAATAAGTCTTAGGGTCGATTTGCTCGACTAAAGGCAGTGCTCCAGCATGGCCGCAGTCAAATGACTGAAACAAGTAAAAGAGTAAAAGAGACTATGTTACAAACAATTATTATACAAATATAGGCATTACAGTATGTGTTAAAATTCTATGTTCTTGTAACAAAGGTTTTTCTTTACCTGTTTTCCAGGAAACTCATGAACTTCGTGTCAATCAACTTGTGGTCAAAGCTGATGACTGGCAGAAACTTTCTGCTGTGACCGTAGATAAAGTTGGAATCTACTTCCGTGATGCTCAACCCGATGAGAAAGTGATCCGCACGCAGGTATCTTTTGAACCCATTTCCGGCGGCGTGCTGAACTATACTGCCAGATACCGTTCGGGTGATTGTAATCTTACCAGGGATGGGGATTCTCTTCCACATGAGGTATCTTGGTGTTAGTGCTATGTTCTCATACTAAAGAATGCCTGGCTTGCATAATACTTCCCCCTATTTACCAACAATCTATGTTTCTCTTCTGCTGTCTCTGTCTCTTTTCTCAGTATTAGTTGGTTTTGCTACTAACTACATCTGTAGCGACTGGAATACATTATAAATAGAATCAAGAACATTTCTAAGACATATTTGAAAATTTTAGGTGGAAATTGTTTCAGGATGAAATTTTATTGTTTCAAAATTTGTGGCTGTGTGGTAAGTAGCTTGCTTACAAACCACATGGTTCCAGGTTCATTCCCACTGCGTGGCACCTTGGGTAAGTGTCTTCTACTATAGCCTCGGGCCGACCAAAACCTTGTCAGTGGATTTGGTAGACAGAAACTGAAAGAAGCCTGTCTTGAGGCGATGACTGCCTCACTGAGGCGATGACTACTGACCGAGACCTTTGGAAATGTGCTGTGCGTGAGAAGACCCGGCAAGCCAAGTGAGATCGTTGCCAGTGCCCCTGGACTGGCTCTTGTGCGGGTGGCACATAAGATGCACCATTTTGAGCGTGACCGTTGCCAGTACCGCCTGACTGGCCTTCGTAGGGTTTTCGAGCGAGATCGTTGCCAGTGCCTCTGAACTGGCTCTTGTGTGGGTGGCACATAAAAGACACCATTTCGAGCATGGCCGTTGTCAGTGCCGCCTGACTGGCCTTCATGCGGGTGACATGTGAAAGCACCCACTACACTCTCTGAGTGGTTGGCGTTAGGAAGGGCATCCAGCTGTAGAAACTCTGCCAAATTAGATTGGAGCCTGGTGTTGCCATCCGGTTGCACCAGTCCTCAGTCAAATCGTCCAACCCATGCTAGCATGGAAAGCGGACGTTAAACAATGATGATGATATGATGATACATATATATATATATATATATATATATATGTATGTATGTGTATATGTTTGTGTGTCTGTGTTTGTCTCCCCCAACATCGCTTGACAACCAATGCTGGTGTGTTTACGTCCCCGTAACTTAGCGGTTCGGCAAAAGAGACCGATAGAATAAGTACTAGGCATCCAAAGAATAAGTCCTGGGGTCGATTTGCTCGACTAAAGGCGGTGCTCCAGCATGGCTGCAGTCAAATGACTGAAACAAGTATAAGAGTAAAAGAGTAATCCTGGTTAATTTTTCCTTTTCCTTTTTAGTACTTTTTATTTAATTATTGTTTATGTTGAATTTGTTTTATTTTTGTTAAATATTTGTTAATAGTGCCTTGTTTTTTTTGTTCTTATCTCAGTCGTATTAGGGAGAGTAATGATATTGTATATCTACCATGGTATACGAAGAACATGTATGCATGGAAACACACACACACACACACACACACACACATGCATGAATACAGGAGTAATTAGGTTAGCTCTGAAAATGTTACTGAACCTTACAGAGATGAGAAAGCGTTTGATGGCACTGAAGATATGCTCCACTGTAAACTCACCCAACTCTTATCAGTATTGAAATCAAAATTTAAGCACTGATTATAACACAAGCAAAATGAGAAAAAATTATGAATGATGTTTGGCAAATATAAGTTTGTAATAAGAAGAGAGTTCTAACATCTAAAGTAGGATCTTTTGTAAGAAAGGAAAATACAAAGAAACTTAAAACAGCTTTCTTACTGTATTTTGTTATATAGCTATTGTAATCCTTTTGTTGATAGCCTTGGTGTTTGATATAGTTAGTTTCGCATGTGAGTAATTTTGCTAAAGAGCATATCGTCCCTAATTCTTCATGCTTGGTTACAAGTTAGTCAGTAGTACATGGATGTTGCATGTATTGTTATTAACATGTTGTTGTTGGTCTATTTTTGATGACTGTGAACTAGTAAGCTACACATCACACTTACCTCTCCTCTACTCATCACCTCTATTTTCTTTCCATTGAAATCTTACTCTAAATATTTTGCCCATCCCTTCCTACCTAGAACTGCAAGCCACATTTTACCCCACAGGTATCAGCCTACAGAAGTTTCTGTCTGAACACCAACTGCATTGACCTCTGGGAAGATTTACAATATCATGGGAAGTTCTCCCTCCACTTCTTAGTTCCAAAACATTTTTTAAGCTTGTTTCAATCTCTGTGATAGTTTTGCTGAAAATAACTCTGTAATATTTTTCAGTGATTGGGCCATTAATTCTTATTGGTAATTTACCATTTGAGAAAGTTTAAACTTCCTTTTCTATAAGAGACATTTCTTTTTAAATTGGAATTACAATAATAGTGTTATGTATATTCATGAATTAGTTGCTTTTTACATATAAGTTTACTTGTTTAAAAAAATTCATTGACATAATAGGTGCAGGCAGTTGTGTGGTGAAAAAAATAACCTTCACAACCATGTCATTCTGAGTTCAGTCTCACTGAACAGCACCTTGGGTAAGCTTTACATTGACTGAAGCCTTGATTGTGAAATTTTACTGGTAGAGCTTGTGCAGAAATTCTTCAGATGAATATTTATCATCATCATTGGTTGTGCGGGTGGCATGTAAAAGCACCCACAACACTCTCAGAGTGGTTGGCATTAGGAAGGGCATCCAGCTGTAGAAACTCTGCCAAATCATATTGGAGCCTGGTGTAGCCATCCGCTTTCACCAGTCCTCAGTCAAATCGTCTAACCCATGCTAGCATGGAAAGCGGACGTTAAACGATGATGATGATGATTGGTTAACATTCAATTTCCATGCTGGCATGGGTTGGACAGTTTGACAGGAGCTGGCCAGCTGGGGAGGCGTCCAGCTAGGGAGCTGTCCAGACTTTAGTTGTCTGTTGTGACATGGTTTCTTTGGCTGGATGTCCTTCCTAATGCTAACCACTTTCCAGAGTGTACTGAGTGCTTTTTACATGCCACCTATATTGCTGTGTTTATGCAGCACCAGCACAAGTGCATTTTATGTGCACCAGAACCTGTAAAGGACATACCTGTATGTATGGATGACCATGATTTACTTACCTTGACGCAGCTTCTAAAGTACAGCAAATCGTCACAACTCTCAGTTTCTTGTCATTTCCTCAGTGAAGCCCAGCATCTGAAGATACGAATGTGTGTGTGTAATACATTGTGGTATTTGGTTATGTCCCTGTACATTCAGGCCAATAATGCCATTCTTTTTTTCACAGCTGACAAAATAACTACCAAAAGTTCTGGGGTAGATTTAATTAATTGACGTCCACGAATGTGGTGGTCCTTCATGACTACAGCCCAATGACTAAAATTAGGATAAAAGAATAAGAAACGAGAACCTAGACTATTTATGATTAATTTTATTACTAATTGTATTTTGAGCATGTTAGCAAGGCATAATTATGAAATTATTAATGATTAGTAGTATCCCAAATCAGTCCACTTGAAGATTTGTTTCTATTAATTATTTGTAATTGATCTTTTGATGTTTTTGTTCTGTACGAGCATTGGCTCTTATTTTCTGCCCAACTCACACTGTCACATTAATGGATTCTTGGATTGCGGCCGGTTTTTAGATTTTGAATCTATCATTATTTATATTTGTGACAGGATGGGCTAAGATAAGTTGTCTGTAAAGTTTTTATATGAATGGCTGAAATGTGTTAATAGTAATTTGCATAATGAAAGCAAATATAATTGTTAATTTTGTACAGTTTAATTGAACCAATTTATAATATTAAGACGTAGAAGACAAGTCTTCCTTACAGCCATAAAAATAAAGATATTTTAAATGTCTTTCATAGTTAACAATGTCTTTTGTAATTAA
The DNA here is from genome assembly GCF_046866305.1 of Octopus bimaculoides. Classification (NCBI taxonomy): domain Eukaryota; kingdom Metazoa; phylum Mollusca; class Cephalopoda; order Octopoda; family Octopodidae; genus Octopus; species Octopus bimaculoides. Next base: position 158,452,283 of record NC_142930.1, on the reverse strand, counting down.
CAATCCTGATTAGGCAATATTTTGTTATCAACTGGTACAAGTTACTCATTTGCTTCAGTAACTAGACTATGAATTTTCATATCAATTTACATGAGTAATTAATTGATGTGTATTTTAATTAATTGTTCTTGAGTAGTGTCTGTTATGTTGTTGTTCTGTTTATAAATCTGTGCTCAATCTGCTGTCTTGTAGCAAACAATGCGTCAGCAAGTGGCTCGTTTTGTATTTGATGTCACACAAGAAGGAAGTGCACGCAAGATGATCACTGTCAGATCAGCCTTGACAATTGCTAATAAACTGCACATGCCTGTTGAGGTTGTCATGTACCCTTTTACTGGACTAGGTAAGATATGGATATTTTAATTAACATTTGATTAATTATGACAGGCTTATGTTTTAATTTTTAAAATTTATTTTTCTGTTTCTGAAAATAGTCTTGTCATCTAAATTGTTAACTAAACCATATTTGAGTGTATTTTTTTTTCCTCCCCCCTGTTTCTGAAAACACAGTTTTACTCTGTGTGTGTGTGTGTGTGTGTGTGTGTGTGTGTGTGTGTGTGTGTGTACGCATTTATTTATTCATGCAGAGTATCAAGTATTCACTCTTTAGCTACTCTAAGTTCCCTGTTTCTTGTATGTTCTTCAGGGCAGAAAGCTCCCAGCTGCAATGGAGTGAAGGTTCAGTTTTAAATGAATTAACAAACTTTATTCCATGTACCAAGACTTTTTCCCGATTTTGCATAATTATTTTTTAACAAGTTCATTTCTGTTTCACTTATTCAGGATGCACCATGTTGAAAGAGAAGCTATTAATCCAACCGAATAGCCAGTCTCCTGTACCCATTCTTTACACTTCTGCATCCCTTTGTGTTCGCCCAGCTGATCTCCGTGTGGAAGAATGTGGTGAACCACTCTATTGGGACAAAGTTCGTAAAATGGATGAAGTCCTTGATTACCACCGGGTCTGTCGGCCTATAAAACCAAACAAAGAGTGTTTCAGGTAATTATATTCTATTTCTCAATCTCTTTAAAATCAGAATAGCTTTGGTTTGTTAGTTTAGGATAATGACTAATCTGGAAGAAATTTATGGGCAGCCTTTTGAAAAACATTCCTGCCACAGTGTTTGTTACATCATCATCATCATCGTTTAACGTCCGCTTTCCATGCTAGCATGGGTTGGACGATTTGACTGAGGACTGGTGAAACCGGATGGCAACACCAGGCTCCAATCTAATTTGGCAGAGTTTCTACAGCTGGATGCCCTTCCTAATGCCAACCACTCCGAGAATGTAGTGGGTGCTTTTACGTGTCACCTGCACGAGGGCCAGTCAGGCGGTACTGGCAACGGCCACGCTCAAAATGGTGTCTTTTATGTGCCACCCGCACAAGAGCCAGTCCAGGGGCACTGGCAACGATCTCGCTCGAAAATCCTATGAAGGCCAGTCAGGCGGTACTGGCAACAGCCACGCTCAAAATGGTGCATCCCATGTGCCACCCGCACAAGAGCCAGTCCAGGGGCACTCGCAACGATCTCACTTGGCTTGCCGGGTCTTCTCACGCACAGCACATTTCCAAAGGTCTCGGTCAGTAGTCATTGCCTCACCACCTCAGCCCAGGTCTTCCTGGGCCTACCTCTACCACGGGTTCCCTCAACAGTTAGGGTGTGGCACTTTTTCACGCAGCTATCCTCATCCATTCTCACCACATGTCCATACCAGCGCAATCGTCTCTCTTGCACACCACAACTGATGCTTCTTATGTTCAGCTTTTCTCTCAAGATACTTACACTCTGATGGGTATGCACACTGACATTACACATCCAGCGGAGCATACTGGCTTCATTCCTTGCGAGCTTACGCATGTCCTCAGCAGTCACAGCCCATGTTTCACTGCCATGTAGCATGGCTGTTCGTACACATGCATCATACAGTCTGCCTTTTACTCTGAGTGAGAGTCCCTTTGTCGCCAGCAGGGGTAAGAGCTCTCTAAACTTTGCCCAGGCTATTCTTATTCTAGCAGCTACACTTTCAGCACACCCACCCCCACTACTAACTTGGTCACCCAGATAGCAGAAGCTATCGACTACCTCTAGTTTTTCTCCCTGGAATGAGATAGAAGTTGTTTCCTGTTTGTTTACAGTGTTTATTGCACCTGAACATCTGCCACATACAAAAACTAACTTCGTAGTTAATCTGCCTTTGATATTGCTGCACCACTTATGTGTCCATAGCTTGCACCGGGTACATCTTATAGAGTTACTACCTACTCATTTTCTACATACTGAGCAGGGCCATCTACCTGAAGGGGTTTGTGTTTTATCTACCTTCCTACTTATTAGGATTTTGGTTTTTGCTAGGTTGACTCTAAGGCCCTTCGATTCTAGTCCTTGCTTCCACACCTGAAACTTCTCCTCTAGTTCTGATAGTGACTGCGCAATTAGTGCAAGGTCATCAGCATAGAGGAGCTCCCAGGGGCAACCTGTCTTGAATTCCTCTGTGATCGCCTGGAGGACTATGATAAATAGGAGGGGGCTGAGGACGGAACCTTGGTGGACCCCTACCTCTACCTGGAATTCATTACTGTACTCATTTCCAACCCTCACCTTACTGGCAGCATCTCTGTACATGGCTTGCACAGCTCTCACTAACCATTCTTCTATCCCAAGTTTCCTCATTGACCACCAGATAAGGTATCGGGGGACCCTGTCAAAGGCTTTTTCCAAAACAAAGCATGTATGTCTGATTGGTTGACTATACTTACTTGAAAAAAGAATGTATCACTCTCAGAACTTTTTTGTTCTTGTTTTGGACTTTGGGCTTTTAATTACATGTCTTCCATGATTCCACCCAGGCAATTTGGCCATTGCAACTGAACCAGTTGTTTTAAACTTCATTAGTCTGCAAACCATAGACTCGTTGGGTGCTTCATTTCTCCCCCAAATGGTACAAAGTGTTCGAGCTGTTTACACTGTACTTTCTCCATTTTGGTAAAATGTCTTCACAATGAGAATGCATTGCTCAGTTGTAAACTGCTTCATGACACACTGCACACTATTCTGAAAAACAAACAAAAATCTATTAATCGTAGTGAATAGAGATGGCAAACATGATAAAAGCATGCCTTCAAACTTCAAAACACCAAAGTGTCACCCAATTCAAATTCAGTGCTCTTTATGGAACACCTTATGCAATTTTGTTCTACTACAGCACAGAGTGCACCTCTTCTATATGTTATTGAAGTGTATGTGTAATATTGTCGTAAGAGTAAACCCTACTATGGTTAGCTTTGCCTTTCATTTCCCAGGACAGTTCTATCAGTTACTCTCATTCCCTACAGATTTGTGGTCTTGTGACAGCATGAAACATTCTTGTCATTTCTAGTTCTTTCATGACTTACTGTTGTTTGTCACCAGGTTTTGTGTGTCTGTAAGACGTGGAAAATATCCCGAAGAAACTCAGCTACATCGAATACATGCTCGAGAATACAATATTCCGGGTCACACAATTACTCTTCATCCACCGGTCACTCTTTGCAATCTGCTACCAATTGAGATGTCTTACTACTTCAAGAATACCTCAATGAAGGGTCAAATTGATGCTGGAAAACAGGAGCCACTCTATCAGGTAAAAGAGCTTTGACAATTTTTTAAATATTTATATTGAACACTTTGTTTTCTTTTAATTCCATCTCTTCATAGTTCTTCTTGTTACAATGTTTTCCCTTGCTTTTTTCTATATTCAGGCTGACATGAGCCAGCACCTTGAACTCGGAATCCAGCTGGAAAATTTCCGAGATTGTAACGAGTTGATGATCCCTCCAGGAACTATCAATTATAAAGCTCGGTTTGAACTATACGACAGTGATAAGAGAATGTTGGCGTTGACTGTACGCATCATTTCACGCAAAGGAGGAGCACTCAAGGTGAGACTTAGTCACTGACTTACCCATTTCTAATATCCAAAGAAATGCTTCAGAGTCAATGAGTAAAGTGGCAGAATTGTTAGCACACTGGACAAAATGCTTAGCAGCATTTCATCTGTCTTTATTCTGAATTCAAATGCTGTCAAAATTGACTTTGGCTTTCATCCTTTTGGGGTGAATGAAATAAATACCAGTTGAGCACTGGGGTTGATGTAATCAACTAGCCCCTCCACAAAATTTTAGGCCTTGTATCTATAGAAGAAAGGATATTAGAGAAGGGCTGGTTATCTTTGGGAGTTAAATTGACTTGACATAGCTGTCTTGAAATACATTAAATGAAATGTACCTGGGATTTGTGAAGGTCATCCTTGTCACACACTCTATCCCACTGATTCTGTTTTAAATTTTATGAAGTATACACAGGTCTGTAAAATACTCAGCCACTTCTGCTATATTACAATGAATAGGTAGTTCTATAGTATCAAACAACTGGAACATTATTTTGTCAAATTCAATGAGAATCCTTGTATTTTCTGAAATTCTTTGGTTAGAAAATATATTGCATTAATCTAATATATAAATGGCAATTTCTGTCTGTCTGTTACCATCTTAGTGCCTAAACCAGCTAACCAATATTCACGAAACTTAGCATACATGTTGCACTAACATCCAGTAGCATGTTTACAAATTAGCTATGATGTGACAAATATATCCAATTTGTTATCTCTAATCTCATGACTTCAAATAAACTCTAAAAATTTACTCTTTTGTAAAACATTAGTAATGGTTTGACCTGGCTGAAATCACTACACTATATTTTATGGAATAGGAATGAAATGTTTTGGTCTTTGGGCTTTCCCAAAGTTACTGAAAGCAAAGAAATAGCTTGACTCAAAAACTGAGACCAAATTCCATCTCATTCATAACTGGAATGTTATCGATTGCTTGTAAAACAATAATAGTTATCATATTTTTTTTTTTTTTTTTGTAGCTCCAAATCTCAGCTCCCTATTGGCTTGTCAACAAATCTGGCATTCCATTAATTTTCAAACAAGATGGCACCAGACTGGAAGCTGCAGGTCAATCAGAAGACCATGAAAGAGCAAAAAGTGTCACACCTTTACTTTTCAGTTTTACTGACAAAGAGTGTCCAACCAGGTATGTATTTTTTGTTTTCTTTTTTCTGAATGAATTTTTTGGTATTTAATTATTGATCTTTGGCATTCCACCTGTGATCATCTTGTGTTTCTAATATGTAGAACTCCATTATCAAATATTTCCTTTTTTTTTTGCTTAACACAGTAGGGTATGCTATTTTAAGCAGTTCAAGTAACAACATAGAGGTCATATCTTTGTGTCTGTGGTGACATACACTCAAATGTCTTTTCATACATTACACATGTGCATACACAAAAGCGCACACACACACACACACACACACTTTATTTTTAACTTCTCCATTCTTTATTCCCCAGTCTATCAACAACCTGTTGTAAGCATCTTTCTCAGCTGCATTCACTTTCAATATCTGTTTCACTCTTAGACTTTGAAGATGAAACCTGGTTCTCTAGACCGAGCTAAAAATAACTAAGAGTTACTAACTCAAAATAAAGCCAAAGTACCTTTTGTGTAAAGAAAACTATTAGATGCCAGAAGATAATTTGCTTTGTAATGGGTGTTATTATAATTACAGTTAATTATTATTAGTTGTTACTTGAAAGATTCTCTATCCATAAGCTTAATTTGTGAAAGAAGATCGCTATCTCATTCTTGTCTGTATGAGACTAGGCTACCATCAGAAATATTGATATCTACATTTATGTACCTACAGAGGCTGATTAGGAATCCCAGAGTCAAAATTATTTATCTATATAATACTAAAAGTCTGTGATTGCTTGCTTGCATGCTTGTCTATAATTTGAAACAGCCAAACCGGCACATAATGGGAAAGGTACCCCTGAAATGTGAATACAAACAGAATAAAACAAGTTTAGCGTAAATCAGACCATGGATTCCCAAGATGCGTGTTTTTTTTTGGAGCGGGGGTTTATTTCCACAAATTTAAGCAGTGAAACCTGGAGTTATTACTGTGAACACCTGGATAGTTTTGTTTGTGTGCGTGGCTGTAATTTAATACAGCCAAACTGACACATAATGGGAAAATACTCAGAAAGTAAAGTGCCCCTGAAATGGGAATACAAATGGAATAAGACAAGTTTCATGTCAATTGGACCACAGGTTCCCGAGATACACATTTTTTTTTCAGGTACCTTTATGATTGCCTGCTTGCATGAGTGCTTGTCTGTAATTTAATACAGCCAAACCAGTGCATAATGGGAAAATACTTTGAAAGTAAGGTACCATTGAAATGTGAATACAAATGGAATAAAACAAGTCGTGTATGGATTGGACCACGGTTCCCAAGATACGTGGTTTTTCCAGGTACCTTTATAAATAGCCAAATCGGCACATAATGGGAAAATACTCTGAAAGTAAGGTACTGTTGAAATGTGAATAGAAACGGAATAAAACAAGTTTCACATAAATTGGACCATGGTTTCCTGAGATACATGGTATTTTCGGGTACCTTGAACTGTTGGTGACCCAACAGGTCACGGGTTATCTAGTTGTTTATAAGCCTCACTATTTCAGAATTGTTATCTAAATGAATAATGTTTCATATTAAAGAGATTTAACTTAAAGTTTCTTGATTCTTAGACTTTCTGTTGGAATTAATCCCCTTGTGAAATTTGGCTATTCTTTTTAACAAACATACATACACTCTCTCATGTTCCCTGTCATATGTGCAAACATGTATGTGTTTCTTTGTATATTACATAATTTTCTTTCTTTCTCAGATGTTCTATGAGAGCTGGAAGACAAACTGTAGCAGCAGAGAGTGTACTTCTTCAGTGGTAAGAAAATTCTTGTATATCACTTGATTATAGTGTTACTTTTTTGTAAAGGAATAGTTCTATCAGAAATATTGGTTTCAAGTTTTGGCATGAGGCCAGCAAGTTCAAGGGAGGGGTAAGTCAATCTCGTTGATCCCAGTGCTCAACTGGTACTTATTTTATCAACCCCGAAAGGATGAAAGGCAAAGTCCACTTTGGAGGAACTTTAACTCAAAATGTAAAGATGGGCACAATATTGCTAAGCATTTTGCCCAACTTTTCTCTCAGGACGCTCACACGCTGTCGTGTGTGCACACTGACATTACACATTCAGCGGAGCATACTGGCTTCATTCCTTGCAAGCTTACACTTGTCCTCAGCAGTCACAGCCCATGTTTCACTGCCATGTAGCATGGCTGTTCATACACATGCGTCATACAGTCTACCTTTTACTTTGAGTGAGAAGCCCTTTGTCACCAGAGGTAGGAGCTCTCTGAACTTTGCCCAGGCTATTCTTATTCTAGCTGCTACACTTTCATAGATTATATTTTCACAATGTGACAAAATATATCTTTATTAAACATATTGTGTATGATTTCTGTATACATATTTATTCATAGCCACACAGCTTTGCTATGATAGTTTTATGATAAATGATAATAAATTTTAATTTCAGGTGTCCTCGTTTTACATTAGACAGTGGCATTGGTACACGCCAAGTGCACATTACTTCTAAGGCAACAAATAGCCCAAATAGGTAAGAGCCGCTTTCTTATTTGTTAGCATTTACTTAATACTAACGTACGATCAAAGGCAATCCAGCCATGATAACCCTGTTTGTGTAGGATTTCTAAGACTTTTTCATCATCATCATCATCATCATCTGTTTTCCATCCTGGCATGAGTTGGATAGTTTGATTAGAACTGGTAAACCGGAGAGCTGCACCAGGCTCCAGTCTGTCCTGGTTTCCATGGTTGGATGCTTTATCTAATGCCAACCACTCCACAGTGTGTACCAGGTGTTTTTAATGTGTCATTGGCACAAGTTGCTTTAACCCATTAATTCCCACTGTCCTATAAATAGGACAGTAAATGAAAACATTAAATAAGCTATCTCACATTGTCTCAGTGTCCCATTTATAGGACACCGAGTATTTCCATTTCTACTTGAAGTAAAGG